>NW_008626433.1:141301-160571 GCF_000691845.1 Merops nubicus
GTGTAGCAGTGACATGACTTGTTCCTTTGGATCTACTGCTGACTCTCCTTGAGGTATTTTTACTTAAGATATTTTCACTTAAGATATTTTCCTCCTGAAAATCAGCCGAGTACACACCAGTCAGGCAATAGTGCATAGACCAATCAGTATTGCTTAGGAAGCACCACAAAAATACTTGCCACTTTACACACTATAAATTCAGAAGTACAGAACAAACATGCCAGATAGTCCTTGCTCTGAGAAAGAAAATTTAAAACCATGAGGTGACACAGTTAACAAAAAAAAAGAGAGAGAACAAAACAAACATTTTCTTGAAAAATATGTTAAAATGTTCTCTAGTGAATAAATTTAATTGCCTAAGTAATGCTTTGGCTTACTGCATCTTTTCAGAGCTCTAATGTGCTTGATGCTTAATTTCCTACTTAAATTTTGAAACAATAGAAGATTCTGGTATCCACAACACCTGATGCCAACGAATTCTATTTAATATGTTGCATTGCTATTTTAACATGTCACATGAAGTATCATCTCCTTCTATTTGTTTAAACTTTCCACCTGATGATTTCATTTGATGACCCCTAATTCTCGTACCAGAAGAAGCAGTAAGCAATTCATCCCCCACAGCTTCTCCCTTCCACTCTGTTTATCCTTTGCTAGTTTACTCCCCCTTGGTTTTCTCTTCTTGGGCTCAGGGATCTTTGGTTATTTAAGTACTGATAGGAATTTATTCCGTATCTTCAATAATATTTGTTGACCTTCAGCTTGTATAATGCTACCATACCCCTTTTGAGATGAGCACACAGTATTTGGAGTAGGGGTGTCTCACACATTTACACAGTGGGGTAGTTTTACTGCTATGAGCAATTTAGTATCTTCAGCTGCTAATTCAATTACATTTTGGAAAGATGCAACATGGTGACAAAGAAGTAAATGTAAATCTGTTTGGAACTTTGGTGACCTCCCACTGATTCTGGGACTTGATATTCAAGCCTAAGTTTCTCAAGTCTAATTACTGATTTGGGGAATCTAATTGCCTTACTGGGGCATATAATTCTAAGTATTTCTGAGGCTGTCACCAGAGTCTTAGGTGCCTGCATTCTGTTTGATAACACATCTCTGACTGAAATAAAATGTAATCTTTTTGCTTTCTTCTCCAGATTGCTATGTAAGAATGGGGTGGGAAACAAAACGTCTCATCTAATAAGTTAAAACACTACAAATCACAAATCTCCCCCTCACCTGTGTTTTTTTTTCCTTCTGGTATTTCTTCATTTGCTCCCAGAAGCTAAAGATGCAACCTGCTGCTGTTACTGGCCAGAAACACAATCTTGAAGAACTCTATCAAGCAAATACATATATATATTTATAATTTTAACGGTCACACAGTACAGAAAGTGTCTCACTTTATGAAATTGGTTATAATGTATCTAGCCTATATACAAGGGTATACTGCAATAGTTACAGCACTTCTTATCACAGAGCATCCAGGTACTTTGAACCAGACCTAAACCAGTATAGCTCCAGGTTCTCTGAAGCTAATGGAGACATACTAGTTGAAATTGGTTGAAATAGGATGAAGCAACTTTCTGACCATGGCAGAATCATAACACTCCTGTCCCTTTCCAAAGGACTCCCAAGGGCTCAAACAGCATGGTTTACCTTGTCATAGGAGGTCCAGGCAATCCTTACACTGCATTTGCAAAGCTTTTCGGTCACAGCCATACTGCTGACAAAGGCATTATTTACCCTGACATGTCTGATAAGAGAATGTAAACATCTTAAAAGTGCCATTCCTCTTGCACAATTAGCTCCTGGCTGCTGAATCAGCGCTCTGGGGACAGCGCTTCCTGCCAGCCACCCCGCCTGTTGTTCAGCCCGCACCTATCTGTGCCACCATCGCCCCGTCTCTCCTCTTCAGGGCTCCACAGGAGCCTCCGAGAGCTTAGCAAAGCCTCTACTTGCAGCATTTCATAAGCCAAGGGATCAGGAGGTCGGCCAGCCGCAGGAACACACACTCCTTTCCAGCAGGGTGGGGGCAGCCGGTCAGAATTCTTTTTACCATGCGCCCATTTTCTTTCAGGTCAAGTGCACCGTTCTTGAATTACCAGACCAACCCCCCTCCACCCCCAGATTAAAACTACCGAGAACTCCAGTAATACTGACCGACTTTTTAAAAATATTTTTGGCTTAAGTTTGTGGTTTCTTGCAAAAGCCCAGTGACTCCAGATAGTAAACCACTGTTCTGCCTGAGTAGGGACAGACGTACTGCGCTTGCAGAACGCACAGCACCACCTCAGATCCTTCGTGCACACTGGGTAAAATTCAGTGGATTTGAACCATGGATAAAGGTTTATCTCTGATTGCCTTCTAAGAGATAACAGTGGAGCTGATTATATGACCCAGTAAGTGTTTGCAATCATATTACTGGGTTTCATAAGCTGCCACTCCACACCTGTCAGCACATCCCAGCGCAGCAGCTACTGTGCAGGCTGCAAGGCCTGCAACGTACTGCCTGGGTGCTGCTAGCTGGTTGAGATGCCCAGTAAAAACAGATGCACCTAAACCATTTGGTGAGTGCTCACCAGAGATGTGTCACGGGAGGGTACAGAGAGGACAGAGCCAGGCTCCCTTTGGAGATGTTCAGGGGTAGGATGAGAAACACATCCTGGAAGGTGAGAAATTCCAATTAGATATAAAGAAAATATTTCCACTATGAGGGGAACCAAGCACTAGCACAGGTAGCCCAGAGATACTATGGAGTCTCCTTCCTTGGAGATATTTAAACATGGCCTGAGAACTCTGCTCCAGCTGACCTGCTCTGAGTGGGGCAGGAGGGGTAGACTAGTTGAGCCCCAGAGGTTCAACCTCAATTATTCTGTGATGCCATGAGTTTATGGTCACTTACTGTATTTCAGCTGAGGAAGTGCTATTTAACAGGTTACAAGGATTTTCACATCACCATAAATGTCAAGGGGAAGTAGCAATAAAGAACTAAAGAAAATTCAGGGACAAGAAAATAACTATTATCTACAGAAAAAGAAACCAGAAATGTAGGGGTTGGAGAGATGCTCTCTAAACCAAATTATCAGTTGGTAGTACAGCTCCTTAGAAAATGGAGTTCATTTAGACCAGGGGAATTTTGAGAATGCCAGAATCTGTTTTCAATCAGATTTGAGATTAAAAATACAAATTATATATTTTACAGGAAAAATAAAAAATATTTCAATTAGTAAAAAATGTTAATACTGATAAAAGTTTATCACACAGTACACACATCCATATACATGCATGCACATAAAAAAAAAGTTTAAATGGAACAAGAATATCAATACTGAAAATTCAGAAAAGGTGATGCAGGAGAATCAAAATAAAAGAACAGAATACCCAGATGAGAATATCTCGCATTCAAATTTTTAATTTCTTTGACATTTTCCCATCCAAAAAGCCAATTGTTTTCAACATTCTGCTGAGTGAAGTACATTTTGAACCCAGCAGAGCAGCATCTTCCAAAGGGATATTTCCATCTTAAAACTTCCAGTCAGCTCTCTTCAGCTTTTCTCCCAAAAGCCACTATCTTTGAGGAATAGGGGCTTTCTTCACAGACAGAATTTCACTTTTCCTGAGCCAGGATATTCCTCTCCTCATAATAAAGCAGTGAATTCTTCGTGTTTGTTACACATTCATGTAGTGTTTTACAAAAAGACATTTATAAATTTTACTGCCCTGTTTCTTTCCAGACCACCCTAATAAACAACTTCTGCTTTATTTTTAGAATTAGCCCTTCTTGTTCGCTTTTATTTTCCTGTGCAGCCCTCACATGATTTACTGTAATTCAAATTTAACTATTATTTTGCTGCACCACACACCTGAAGCTATGGCACAAATAATACCGACCTATTTCTCTCTCTCCAGGCACTTCATGTCTGTCATCACTTAGGCTATTCAAGTACCCCAAATACTCGCAAACAGAAAGAGCATCAACAATATAATTTCTCACTTCAAAGTGCAGAGAAGAGATAACAAGATTAGCTTTCCCGTGATCCTAGCCATCAGCCCTCACTGCATTAAAAGCTGGGACACTGTGCATTATGTTCCTGGGTCTAAGTGTGTAACATTTATGGGATCGAGATATGGCCAGGAAAGGAGGTTTATACTTCTAGTGGTATGCCACTCAAGGTAATATTAGAAGAACTGAACAACTCTGTATTATAAACTTATAAAGAACCCTGATGCTTCAAACTGATGGCAGTTGAAAAATGGGACTACTGGGGACTACCACACCATTAGTGTGTGAGCCAGCTGCTGCTCCACAGTTGGTCAGGAAAAGGTTAAGATTTTCTGGAAGTGGCGTCTCCACAGATGGCAAATTCCTCTTTCTGTTCAAATGAGACTGTCAAAACCAAAACAAGCTCTTTCCCAGAGAAAGAAAACCAATTTTCCACGAATTCAACCCTTCCTTCTTCCACCGTTTCCTCAGCTGTTGGTTCACTGCCAGCTCATGCATCCTCAGCCCTCAGCTCCCTGTGGTTCTCAGAAAACTTCATGTTTGCTGCTTGCTGTTATTTCCCAGCCCTGGTTACTCTCTCTTGCAGTGGACCTCACATCCCCGTTTCCCTTGCTCTCATTCCGACTTTTCCCTCTTGCCTTCATGGTTCCATCCCCAGTTTGCAGTATCATACACTGTTCAGCAAAGGACCTTACCTCTCTATAAAACCTCACTCAATCACACCTCTGAACTCACCAAGTTAATTGCCTCTGGGGTTTATTCATTGGGACAGCATCGAGCTAAGCCCATTCTCCTGATGATTCAGTTTCAGATTTATGTATTACCAGCTGCTTTTGCAGATCTTCTCTTGTTCTTCTGTAATGACCTTCATTAGCTTCACTGGGTTCTTCTATAACCTCAGCAGACTTCAGGAACTGCAGCTGGTAGGCCTTTTTTTTTTTTTTTCCCCTCAGTCTTCCTCCTAGGCTTTCAAGGATTCTCTTACATTCTCCCTATTATTTTTTTTATCATGTAAGAGGAATTAAACATACCTCACAACTAGTAAGAGCTCAAATATCAGTGTTAAGTATCTTAACTGTATCCTGCTCTGAATGCCTGAACAGTCATCTGTGAGAACACGGATGTACAAATTTGCCTTTTCTATGAACTTGAAACTTTCTCAGTATCAGGCCCATTTCTCCAGGAGATATTCCAATTCTGTTCATATTCTTTGGCTCTGGGGCATCAGTAACTTACACATTATTGCACTTCCAGTCCAAGTTTCACATTGTTACATAAGTAGGGGGTTTTTAAAAGTCTAATTAATTATATAAAAATCTTCCCAAGAATATAAATTGCCTTTATTAGGTGAACAGGCCAGGAGAAAAAACAAAATTTTGTTTATTGTAAGTTGATGTGGAAAAACACATTCACAGGAGAAGGCCATTTCCATGAAATTCCTGAACCTCAGAATTTTTTGTAGGTCTTGGCTGCATGTGCATGCAGATGTGCATATAGCTCATACCTACATATGGAATCAGATGGCAAAATGGGAGCTGGACACTGGTGTGTCAAGGAGGCACTGCTAGTACCATGGGTGGCTATAGTGCTTTCATCGTTTTCAGGGAATACCTCATATGATTGCTTTGTTTTGAACACATACAAAAACTTCAGCAGAGCTGAGGAAGAAAATCTGTGGCCTCTGAACAGCCAAACTCTTTGTATATCTGGATCCCTCCAGGTCCTGCAAAGGAGACATAGACAGACAGCCACCCACCCAGCCTTTCAAGCCACCTCACTTCAGCACTGTGTTAAGCCATCAGATATGCCACTTTCAAGCACTTATTCTGCCTGTAATTCCCATGCACAACACTCACAGGGGCATTTTTTCCAGTCTCTCTCCCCAGCTTAGTACAGTCAAGGCAACTATACTACATGAACAATGCAATGGGTATGTACAGGAATGTTTATTATTTGTTGCAGCTCTACACTGAACTTGTTCAGCTGATAAGTACCTTGGGGGAGGACATTTAAAGAGGCTGTGTGTGCTTCAGAGGACAATTAAACAGGAGGACTTCTCAAAAAAAAATTGTGTTTACAGTACCAGGGGGCCAGGGCCAGCTTTGGTCTTAAAGCACCTAAGACACTTGGAATAGAAAACTCTACTTCTATAAGAAGATCCTGCACAAGACACCTACATCCAGGAAAAGATAAACACTTTCCACAGGAAAATTGTGAAATCCTTTCATGATGAAATATTATCACATATTTTCTAAGCATATGGCACATGAAAATTATTACTTCATCATCATCTTTTCCTCCTGCCTCTCTATGCTTATAACTTCACCTTTGCTCCCCTCCAAATTCTAACCCTCCCTCATCAGCACCTCTCCCAAAATCAGTGATCTCTGCTGGTGCCTGACCACCCAAGTGCCCTGTGTACCTTGCCTTAGCTGACTGGTTCACTGATGACCGTGCCAATTACTCCCAATGAGAGAGGGCTCCATGGGCAAAAGGCATGGAAAGCCATCTCCCATTTTGCTAATCGTAATTCCAATTATGCAAAGAGGATCCACCATCATTCTCTTACACCTGTTTTCATGGCACTTGCCCTGACTTTTCACATAGCCTTTTAGCAAGCTGTTCTGGCTGGCTAAGTTCTTTCATTATAAATACTCTCTAGAGCTGTTGATATCTGGGTTCTCACAGCACAATCAAGGGTGAAATCTAGCTCACTCAACCTCACCTAAGGAGCAACCTGTTTCCCTAGCACTCAGATGATGTCAAGCCACTCCATTTTTACATACGGAAATCCTTACAAAATATGCCTCTAGTAATTCTAATGAGTTTCTTAGTTGCTGAATCAAACTAGGCCACAACAAATTTGCACTTTTAAACCAAATGCAGTCTCATCATTCTCCCACTTTTCTAGATAAATGTTAAATGAGAACAATGTAGCAAAATTCCAGATTGCTTTCTGGAAAGCAGAAAAGTTAAATAATACTCAGTGTAGTTTCAATCTTGAACAAATAAAAACACCTAAAGAGATCCAGGGTTTAGGTTTCAGCAGAGACTTCTATGTATACAGCATAAAATGCTCTTCATCTGGTGCTCCCCAGAGTTTTTTCTGTGCAAGTCCCAAAATTCAGGATCTGAGTTTTATTCACATAATGAGGCTTAGGCTGAATGGCTGAGCCAAGCTTGTCAGGATGTCAGTGCATCCTTCTAGCTTCAGCTCCTCATTTCTCCCCTTTTTTCCATCTCTGCAGCATCTGATTTCTTTTCTTTTCCCTTCAGAGAGCACTGCTGTCAGACACACACCAGAGACAGGCCATGACCCCCAGCCTGGCATTTCTTCCCACTGCAGAGCCAAGGGTGTGCTCCATGGTAGGAATTTCCCTGTTAAGCATTGTGTCCAAAGAGAACTGTGACATGAAAAAGTCTTATTTATTATTCTGCTGTGGTCTCCTGCTCCAGGCACCATATTGCCCCAAAAGTCTGATTTGCTCATTTCTAGAAAACATAATGGGGCATTTTGCTCATTATTATAATTTGATAAATATTTAGTGAGAGATCATCATTTTACGGAGACCTTTGTATTGATAGTTCTGATCCTACATCAATCAGAGGAGCTTTTTCCAGTGACTGTGGTGGGAATCAAATCAGCCACAAAAGATGTGTTCAGGCAAGTCTGTGTTTACTGCTGGCTGTTTGGGAGTGTGGCACATGAAAAATCAGTACCAGGCAGCTCCCATGTGACTACGTGATTCAATGACTCGTGCAGTGAGCGTGACAGTCACAGTGACTTACAGAACACGGTGGCACGCCCAGGATCAATGTTTAAGGAGCTGAAACCTGATATGATACCGTTGCAGAAGGACTGAGAGGTAAAGGACTATTAATGTATTAATGTAATATGTATTAGGAGAGGGATGTAAATTTGAGCTGTGGAAAATTCCTTACAGCATAAAAACTGTGAGATAGGCCACAGCCAAAGCTAGAGATCTGAGTTTCATACTTCTCTGTTATGGAAAACTAGAACCTCGGCTATAACTGCACCTAAATCTAGGGATTAGGACTTTGGACCTGGAACTAATCTTTCCATCTTTGTAGGTTTTTCAAAACTATGTTCAGATTTGATCTAACACAAATTCAGACCTAGGCCCAAAATCTCAATTCAAACTCCACTCTACTGAAAATGAGTTATCCAATTTATGCCATTCAGATCTAAGTTTGTCCCAATTACCAGGAATCTCAGCCTCAGCAAAATTGATTCTGAAGTTCTACAGTGCAGTTCAGACTCAGATGCCTAAAACATCTGGAAAAATTAGGATACCTAGAGTAAGAGGAAAACAAAAGGATAAAAGTCAGAAGTGAACCAATGAGAGGACCAGCTGACCGCCAGAACAGGAAAGACAGACAGGAGGGAAAGGAGTCATTGTGTGCTTTGTTCACACTTTATCAGGTAGGACATAGGAAGCCAGTTCTAGTGTGGAAGCCATGGAGATAGGTCAGCATATTCCAATAAGTCTTGCTTTTCAAGTAGACTTGCTGGAATGGGAACACCCCTGTCCTAAGCAACGATGCAGCTCTAGGACTGGAGCTGACTTGCACTTCTCTCATAAAATGATGGCATGTGACCACATCAACCTTTTGAGCACGTATGCAGTATTTTAGACAGCTGACACACCGACATCATGGTGTAGACATGGCATGAGTCTGGGGTAACAGGCCCAAGCAGAAGTAACTTAAATCAGTACCAGTGACATCTCTTCAGCTGTTGAAGACAAAAACAAAACAAAACAATCTTGGTTTGTGTGGCACTTCTAAACTGAAATGGTAAAATTCTTACTCAAGCCCTGAGAAGGTCATTTCCATAAATGGAACATCATATGGGATATTACTTTTGCAGCTTTGCTATTCTTGATAAAGAAGGAAATCACAAATCCTTGCTTTCTCTGTACTATAGAAAGACAGAAAAAAGAAATAGGCATGAAACAACCCTGTTTCATTCTTCACAAGACCAAAGGTATAAGCCTCCTCACACACAAGTGTCTCCTTCACCAGCAAGATCCACGTGGGCTGTTGAACTCAACAGAAACTGCTCTGTGTTAGTGCTCTCTCTCACCTCTCTCAGACTCACTGTTGAAAGTAGCTCCTCTAGGTGCTGCACAGAACCAAAAAGGTCATTATTCAAACAAGAGAAGTACACTCAAAGGCTTGTGCAAAAAAACGCCTTGCCACTGCCTCTACAAATGCAGTGACACTGCAGAAATTCTGTAAAATTATTGTGCCAAACTCAATGTGATCTTGTGGCTTTCATCCTTTTCCATTATCCACATTTCTTATCTACCAACTTATCACGTGCACACGTGAAAACTGCACATACAGCCACAGCTCCATGCAAAGCTTTGACACACGTGGGCCAATGACAGATTCCAGCGAGACCCACAAGGAGCAGTGATGGTAGCACTGCAGGGGAAAGAGCAGGGCCACGGGAGGAAGGGCCAGGGAGCTCAGCCTACATGCCAGAGATGCCTAAAAGAGTTAAGAAGTTCGAAATTGCAGGCTGGATCTGAAATTCAGCTAAGAGTTGCATGGGGCTGCAGAGAACAGAAAACTGAGCTGAATGGGGTCTCTCATAAAACAGAAAGGAAATCCTAGCAGTGTTTAAAAACTCCATGAAAAGGAGAAAGCAGAAGCTGTAGCTACAGAAGCAATTGAGATCAAAAGTGGAGATTTTTTTTTAAAGGTGGAAGAGACAAAAGCTTGTTTGTTCTATGGGGAAAAAAAGCATTTTTTCCCCCAACTGATGGCATACCCCAGGAAATGAAAGCTGGTCTCCAGCGCATTGCACTGGGATCTACAGTGCACTTTTTCTTCCATGCCCCAGACATGGCGATTTGTGGATCTACGTATGACTGCTCACATGGTGAACTGCGCAGTGGCTTGACATGACCCATGCAGCTGGGAAGTATCTTCTGACTTAAAACATTAACCAAACTCTTTCTTTTTTAATTTTTGTGAGACATGCAGCACTTGGCTCAGACCCAAGAGTTTGTTAATTGTATTTGGTGCTCACCTGGGTATACAGGAGCTTGAGGATGTTGAGATTCCCAGAGGACTGGGCCAGAAGTCCAACAATAGACTTTTCTTAGGAAATCATTTCAGGTTACCTTTAAAATTATAGGGGAAATGGCAACAATAAAACAGGTAATAAATTACTATCACAACTAGAGCCCCATATCTACTTTTAAGCAAACATCTGAAGGAGACCAAACTACTGGCAGTGCAATAAAACACAAAGGGTGTGGAGTTTATGTAACATGGAGACATAATTTCTGCTTCATGAATCTACTTATAGAAAGAGGAATGAACTTCTGGGAAGTAAGCAAGTTAATTTAAACAGAAATAAACTTGAAAGAAAATCATAAAAAGGGGAGGATAAGTGTAGAGATAACTTTGTTTCGAACTCTGTACAATTGCTCAATAAAAATGTGTGCTATTTAAATCTCATTTTTGGTTCAAACATTATAGTTTCTTGGCAAAATGCCGTCCTTATCCTGGAGGCACTTCTGTCATTCCTCCCTTCCTTAGGCTCTCACCTTGAGGCACCACCAAGGGACACCAGAGTTCAGCCCCACAGTTTACCATCCAGGATTGGGGGTTGCTTATAGCTTATCGGAGGGTGCAGGGCAATGATTTTCATATATGGACACCAAGGTTTTCCTGCAAAAACAGTACAGGTTAGCTCAAAGTTGGAGAAACTGGATGTGTCACTCATGTAAAAAAAAACAATAGAATCCCATTCTTCATTATTTCTTTTCAAACTATAGTATAAATTTCAACTATAAGGAACCTACTTCTGATTTTTATCTTAAAATTGTGCCGTTTTAGAGCAGCAGGGGGCTAGCTGGCAAGTCAGCCCCTGCTTTTTCTCTGTCTCTGACCCCAATCCTCTTTTAAAAGACTCTTTGTGATCCTCTTCAACAAGGCATATTAGACATTTACCAACTAAACAAAAAGACCTAGAAGCGAAAGATGCAGCTTCTATTTACTCACATGCTGCCTTTGAGAAGGAGCTGAGATTTTCTGGACAGAGATACGCTTCAGCAATACTCACTCATAAGTCCTTCTTTTTCAGCTGACACAATTTCAATTTTTATCAAATGCCATAGCCATATTTCACCCACAGGTTTCTTACTCTCCTGAAAGCTGAATCATCTGACATTTATGGCCTTAACTGTTAGCATGTTATATGTGATACATCTTAATTCACATACGCACTCTGCACGCAGTACCAAGGAATGCCAGAAGAAGAAGAAGCAACTCTTAATAGTTAAATTTCCTATGGCTTTCAGTGGACCTAGCTCCCTTTGGGGACCTCCCTCCTTTCCTTGCCTTTGAAAATCCAAACCAATATTAATATTTAACAGGTTTTGTAGCAACCCTCATACAAAGATTTTAATGTTCTTTATACAGATTAATGAATCAAGCCTTCTAATATGCAAGAAAGATGAGTAGTTATTTGCATACAACACATCCCAAACACCTTAAAGCAAAAAGAAAATCCAAAGCCCACTGAAGCCAGGGGAGAGACATGGGTTGATGCCAAGGACATCAGGATAATGGGTTTGACCAGCCACTGTGTTGAAAGCTGGAAAAAAAAGAAAGGTCTCTATTTAGCCGCAGGCCTGTCCTTTCCTTGTGAATATCAAATTCACTTGTAGAATGAAGTTTCTGGAGACCACGTCATTGTTTTACTCTGCTTAATATTTCTTTTTATAAAGCTTTTTATCATACTTTTCAAACAGTGTTAATACTAAAATGTACTGCCACCTTTTATTTTGAAAGAAGTATGACTGATCAGATTCCTAGGTATAACTATTAAAGCCAGAAGGCATGTGGTAGCAGAAGGTCCTCTACACTTACAACCAAGTACTTCTACAAAGCATTGCTTCAAACAGAGAAAATGTGGCAGATAAAGCACTGCTAGACGACAGCTACATTTTCTTCAAAGTAGGAAAAACAATGTCATAGTTTGAAAGGCCCCATCTCTGTGGGCTTGAAAGAGAAAAAGAGAGAGAAAGAGTGAGAGAGAGAAAGAGTGAGAGAAAGGAAGGAAGGAAGGAAGGAAGGAAGGAAAAGAAAGAAAAAGAAAGAAAGAAAGAAAGAAAGAAAGAAAGAAAGAAAGAAAGAAAGAAAGAAAGAGAGAAAGAAAGAAAGAAAGAAAGTTAGTTTCCCATTTCTCAAGATCTGCAAGTAATAAAAAGACAACGGATAAGCCTTTCTTGCACTGTGTATATTTTTTCTGCATTTTCATGAATATTATGTATTGTCATGGTTACAGGGGCTGGGACCAGTTTATCCTTATGTGAGTAGAACCAAAAACTCTGTATTCTGTACCCTCTATGTCAGTGCTCATGGGCTGTTAACAAAATCATGGGTAGCAGCTGCCCAGGACAGACCTCACACCCCAGGCTATAACAGATAAGGAAAGAGGTTCAAGGTCAGGGGAGATGTTAACACCTTTCCCACCCAGCAGGAGTCCTCCCTGTTAATGGGCCCATCCATGCCTCGCCCCATGACTCATACAGAGCTCCCCCCAGGAGCTATTTCTGTTTAATGGACCATCAAGGACCCACTGCATGACTCATAGACTGATATCAACCCATTGTGAGATGCTCCACCCAGGGGGAGGAGCCAAGTGCTCCCACCTGGATATAAACTGGGGTTCAGTACAGCACAGGGGGCCTTACCCACTGGATTTCCAGAGGACAAGAGCTACCAGATCTTTTCTACAAGACCACTGCTTCATCTGGACTGCTACCACCACCCTAACTACAGAGTGTCAGGTTGTATTCAGACTCTGCCTGTGGTTTCCCTCTGTATTATTGCTTTTATTTTATGTTTTCCTATTAAATTGTATTTCTGACTTGGAGTCTCTCACTGGTTTGCTTTCAAACCATTACATGTATACAAAGTACACATCCACACAAATACAGATGTCAAGAAAAAGAATACCATTAATGCAGCCACAGAGTTAACAAATCAGGCATTTCAAGGGCAGGAAAATGCAGTCTTAAAATAATATGTTCTCCCTGAACTTTAGCCTCCTGCATTTATTATGAGATATGGGATTTGTTATAGAAGTGAACAGGAGAAATACTGGTGATTCCAACAACACAAACAACATAAACCACTTTTTGTACAACTCAACTTTGAATTGCAAAGGTCCTTTAATTAAGCTAACTTTAGTTAAACTGTCCTATTGCTCAAATATCCTTGCACAAAAAAAATATGTGGTTTTATCCGGGGAAAAGTTATTTAATGCGTTTGAATGAAAAATGCAGTAAATGCCTTTTCCTTGCTGCAATGAGGCAAGCTATGAAATCCACTTAAATTTGGTAAAATTGTGCATAGCTGGGACATAGATTTAGAAATCTAAAATAAAGATCTCCCTTTAGCACTCAGTTTTATTACTAGTATTTTTTTAGCCCATCCAAATGGTAATGCTCTTAAAAATTAGGTAACACACACTCTGAGTACAATTTTTCTTTGGTTTATGTAAAATTAAATAAATGAATGAATAAATAAATAAAATCTCTGCATAGATATAAACTGCTGACTTTTCATGAAATGCTTTACAAATTCACCATTGAACAAAGTGTTACTGTAGGTTAAAATTAAATTAAATGTAGTATTATTTTCTGCATCGAGGGATTAGAAACAAGGATTTCTGCAGCATGGTGGAGGTTATCAACTGGAAACACAGAAGAGAAGATTGACTGTACCAGGATCACAGGATGCCCATTAGACCCAAATATAATTATGAATTAAGAAACATGGTCCTGGGATATTTCAGGAAAAAAAAAAAAAAGTTTCCATTAGAAATTGAATAATATTCATGGCAATGTGCAAAGCACTGCTTCACCTTCCTCTGAAATATCTTGTATACAATTCTGATCACCCATTGTTCAGGAGGAATGAATTCAGGATGCAAAGGCAGTGCAGATAACTGGCAAGAGCCAAAGAATGGATAGGCTACCATACATAAGAATACAATAGCCTCGTTTGTTTAACCTAGTGAAATGAAGGTCAAATAGGGATACAGCATAAACACCAGAAATCTGAAATAATTTTTTCAGCTACTGGATAATGCTGACACTTGATGGAAATTAGTTATGAAAGTTTCACCATCATTTAGATTTTTAAACAGCAAAGAAGTAGGGTCCTGAAACAGACAATAGGAAAAGTGGAAATAGAAACTTAACTGGTTTTACAGAGAAACAATTAACTTGTCAAAAGGACTGTATGATAAAATTGTCTGCAACAGGAGAGACACAAACTTCATGATGCAAAAGGTCCTTTTGAATCACATCATCCAATCTGATAGGTATGAATTCTATAGAGACAGTATACCCCACAGGTTCCCTGGCGTTCTGCCACCCACAGAAGAAAGGGCATCACTAATGTTGCAAGGAGCAAAACACATGACAGGAACTGCCACCTCAAAATCACTGCTTAATTTAAACGGAGAGCTCTCAGGCAATGCCTACTGAAAGTGTTTACTTTTTTCCTGAAAACACTCCGGGTTGCTACAGCTACAGATGCACAGCCTGTGGTACTTGCTGCTGAAAGGACCTTCATGTTCATAGGTTATCCAGGCCCTTGCTGGGTGGGGTCTAGCCCTCCTGCCTGCCCACCCTCCTCTGCCAAGCGCTGCTCAGTGGCACGTCCCTGCAGCAAACTGCCAGGCACTGAGCACAAGCACTCAGAGAGCTGGGAAGGCTGCATGAAACACGCAGTAAACCCACAGGACTACAAGAAGGACGAGCAGTGTTCATGCAGACAGGATTATGGAAATTTTGGCTCTCAGCAAGAGGACAGTTTGTTAACATGAGCTGTGGATCCTGGAGCATTCCAAGTCCAGCTCTTTGACTTCAGTCTGTTTTCACCAAAGACCATCTTTTCAGATGGACGTTTTGGTTCCACCCAGGGGTACCTTCCTGGTCCATCTGCAACCTTGTGACCTCACACAATCTGGAAAACTGTGGCTTTTGCATACTGCAGAGAAGCCTTGCCCACTTACAGCCACTGCCTGCCATTCCTCCTGCACCTCATTAAGCCATGTTTTGCTTTGCTGACACCAATGCTGCCAAAGAGATCAGCTGGCGCAGGAGATTGTATTAGTAATGTGACTGGCCCTTTGCCTTCTGCAGCTGAGATCACTTCTGAGCACTCTCTGCTGATCCACTTGGACGAATGGCCTCAAACTCCCCCCTTCTGTTCAGCTTCCCAACGATGCTCTGTGCTTGCAACTGGGCTATAGCACTGGCCTTGCTCCATAGCAATGATTATATCTATAATTACTATTTTTCTTGCCTTGTATCTTCTCTTTCCTAGTCAGCCACATGAGCTGTTGAAACACTTGGTGAGCGTGGGTGCCTCTGTGACAGCCTGTGTCCCCATTCCGTTCCTAAAGCTCCAAGCAGCCCTGTAGCCCATCCATCTTAGCAATATACTCATAGCAATGCCTCCACTTTGCTGGAAGATTTTACTTAAGTTGTTTCTCATTTGGGTTAGAATCTTTCTTCTCCAGGCATTTCCTTGTGAAACACTCGTCCCTCTGCTTCACACAGATCTTTTACTTTCAGAGACCTGAAGTGCAAACTCTGTCTTCCTTGCACAGAGTATAAACACTCCTAAATGAGGCATTCAGGATGGGGTCCATTTCACTTCACCTTAGCCACTTAAAAGTCAGCCTCACTTAATCATCTAGATTCCCTCTACAATGACTGGAAAGGGGAAATTTCTTTTGGAAGGAAAACTCTCACGCTGACACATGGGCAACTCTCACCATTTTGCAGAGGCTTCTCTCCACCGAATGCAAAGCATGCCTAAGACACAGAATACTCAGAAAACAAAAGGTAAATGAGGCTGACAATTGACATTATACATCTTGACAGTCTTTTGTAAATGGAAACCAATTATTTCTCATTCTTAAAAGTTAAGTAAAACTTTTTAGCCCGTTTCAGAGAAGGTAAATAAAACCACATAGAGAATATATGACTTCTCAAAAGATAGACTGGCAATCACTGTCAAAGTCACAGGAAGAATGCAGAAGAGCCTCAGCCACAGTCCTGTGCTAACACCATTGAACAATGCCTTTTTCAACAAACACCTTTCTACCTGTTGCCAGCAAAAATCTCAATAGCAGTTTTACACAGGTTATTAATTGCTAGTAGTGACTTGCCTTTGAATAGCAATGAAGAGTGGTCACACAGAAAGGATCCTCTGGAACTGGGTGGCCGGTTCACATCCCCTAATCCCTTCAAGCTGGTTTGAAGAAAATAGCCAGGAGTGGCACCCAAAGCAGTTCCAAGTGATCTTTTTGCTGCTCCAGATTCAGCAAAATCCCAGTGGAGACACAGTTGTACCAGAAAAGGGTTTTATTCCCAGGAAAGAAGGGATAGGAGCAAAAGCAATCTTTCCTCCAATCATAAATGTGGAAGGCTTGCCAGCTCCAAACGTATTTTCTAGTACAGAGCAGACCTCCAGCCTTCACAGGTACTGTATCACCTCCCACCCATAAAAGTCAGGTCAATGAACCTTCAAGTTCATAGGTTATGCAAGCCACTATAAATCCATTACTACGTGTATATTTCTGTACATATGCATATTTAGGTGTACCCAGGAGTTGTTTGGATGTGCATGTACACTATTTTATAATTTTTAGGAACTAATTCTTGACATTTAAATATTTGGTCTTACTCATAATGTACAGAGCTCACCAGAAATTTGTATGCAGCTATAGGGGAACCCCAGAGGCCTTTTTTTACTTTCTCAAGCAGGACCAAACCTTCAGAACACTGAAGAGATCCACAAGACCAGGAAGGCAGAGGTATAGCTATAAAGCCAGAGTGAATAATTAAGTGGCGCAATGTAGTTGCAAAATCACTGGGCAAATACCCGCTATGTCTTTAGCCCATCAAGCTGCTGAGCTCCCCACTGACTGGGGAGGGCATAGCATGGAGCAGCTCAGCTGTGTCCTACAAGAGACTGCACGGGGGTCCTGAATTCGTACTGCCAGCTTATCAGAAACAGCTGTAAGGCAAACAGAGGATTTGCTCTTTTTCAAACTGTTCAGCGACAGCACAGAAAATAGTGGGTTTGTTTGTGGTAAAGGCAGCAGTATATCCTGCACTCATTTTGCTACTGTGCAGAACAAGAAAACCTAAGAATGCATTGCAATAGCATTTAATTTCAGGTTACAAATGCTTTCACACCCCATGCTTCGTGCCGAGGAAAAACTGCAGCATGCCAGAAAGGAGTTCTTTTCAATGAGCAGAAACAAAACTGAGGAAACTGGAAATCTACATTATTTACTGCATCTAAACCTCTTTCTTATGGTAAGCAACAACCCTGGCCAGCAAGCCACAAACCAAAAGACACCTTAGTGGTCCAGGAAGTTCAGCAATCTTTTGAGTTAAATATTGAGCAATGCAGGTGCAGGCTGCAGATGGGAGGTTTGGGTGTTAAAGCATGCCAAGTACATAACAAAACTCGATTGAAGGAAGCCAATTTTAGATCTCTGTCTGAATTCGTTGCACATAGATGCATGAATTCCACAGATACTCTCTCTGAGAAACAAGAGTTTTCTCAGCGTGTAAGCCTCTGGCGTAAAAAGGGACCTGCTTTGCTTTGCCTTCTCACAATTACAGTTATCACTAGGCATGCCCAAGTATATTTTCTGTTAAATATGCAGGGCAAATACCTTCTCAGTGCAACTCAGCTGAAGTGAGCAGTGAATTTAGCCTGTACTCATGGAAACAATGTTTTTTTAAGATTTGTGTCTAATTATTTTAGAATAAAGAGATGAAGATTCTGCTGAGAGCAAGGAGGCAAACCACCCGTGTTTGATTTCTTTCCACCTTACTTCTTCCACTCATCTTTTGTGCACTTTGTGTTCCACTACCCACTGGAATATGCAAACCATTATTAAGACCAAAAGAAATCCTGTTTTGGTGTGTTCTTCTTATCTGTCTGTATAGAAATAGGAGCTATAGTCTGTAAACCTGACAGAAGTTCAAGCAATAAACGAAATGATAAAGAAAACATACAAACAACGAAGAAATGTTGAGAGGGGAGCATGTGGAAAGAAGCCAGCTTAGCCTGAAAAAACTGGGTTCGGATGGGCAGACAGACTTTATCATGCTTTCAAATCTTGAACTCTCCTCATTTCTGCAAAGCCACCTAATTAACAGTCCACCAATTGAGGAGAAGATGTCACAAAGAAAATACAAAGCTGATGTAGCATCTTCTTAAAGCAAATGATCCTTGCTTGGCTACACAGTAACATTCAAGCAATGCCTACCACAAGTCTTAAAACAGTGGCAACCACCCAAGAGAAATCCACCTTGCATAATGCATTCCACTGAAGGCTCAATAACCTTTTTGGTGAACCTACTGGCTTAGCATTTACTTGAACAGGATCTTTAAAGGAGAAAATAAAATCTGGACATTTTCTTGCTCATTAAGCTCCGCAGCTGCATGATGTATCTCTATTTAACATGAGTTTTAAAGTGAGAAGGCTGTAACACCAGCTTGTCTTACTAATAAGCCTGACTACACAGATACATAATAATGACTTGATTCCTTACAATGTTTTCTCTTAGCTTTGTTGTGAGGTTATATAAAAAAGACACAAATACCTATTTCTTACCCTATCATGCTATTTCATCTGTAAACTATAGGTAATAATAATATAGGTCACTCTGCTGCATGTAAAGCTTAGAGAACAGCAACCCTACCAGAGCAGACCCTTGCCTTAGGTCCTAATTCTACACAACTTTTACAGCCAGCATTTTAAGTTTACACATTATTAGTTATTATACCAGAAATATTTGCAGTATATTAGGTTAGGCACACAGATAAGTCTTTGCAGAATCCATGATACTCACTAATTCACAAAGACTGAAATTCTTTCTTCTCACATATGTCTTTGAAACTACTCCTAAACTTCTGTTCCAGCTGAAGGATGTAAATGGGATTTATGTGGGAAATGGGCTGTTGCTGGCTGTTCACACATGGGTGAATTTTCTCCAGAAGGTATGTATGTTGATTTTCCACTCCAAAATTTCGGATGCTCCTAGTTCTTCATAACTACCTGCCAAAATCACTGTTGTTAGTTTGGGGGTTTTGTATACTCGAGGTGAGATTTGTGACCTTTGTGGTCAAAATATTCCACACCTGATCCTTTCTCCATTCACCTTTAACTCTTTC
>NW_008626433.1:160602-171899 GCF_000691845.1 Merops nubicus
TCCCAGCCCTGATCATAACTCCTTTAAAAAGTTTAAATGCATCAGTGACCTTTTTATTAATTACTCATGTCACTAAAAGATAGCTTTTTAACAGAGTAAGCCTTGGTTTCTGGAGTACTGTTGAAAAATTCTGTCACTGAGGACTTCTCTAAGCCAATGGTGCCTGTATAAGAAGCTCTAACGTTCTCAAGTGCTTATTTCTGAGAATTTCTAGCCCCAAAGGACTGATACCTTTGCAACAATTTTCTTTGGGAAGATTTGAAAGTTTAAAGACTTCAGACTTAGTGGCAAATTTTGCAGGAAGTACATAGCCCTTTTTGAGAGAAACATTCATTTGTAATTTTAGTAATATAACTATTTTCCCCAGAGCAATAAGATTCAGCTGCTTTTGAATATGAATGTTATTTTACCTGTCATAATTTTAAAAATATCTTTCCTTAAAGCTTCACCCTTAAATTCGACCACCTTTTCTATTTTCAGTTTACGTAACTCTTTTATTATCATACCTGAAACTCAGAAAGTAAAAAATCTGATTTGAGACTTCTGTATTCTGAATTTATACTTTTTACCTGCTAAGCACACTCCAAAAAGAAATGTAATTTGGTCCAGAATATGATCCTACAATTATATGACATTTCTTTTTCAAAAGTCAATCATTCAAACATGGTAGAGCAAAACCAAAACCAACCAACCAACCAACCAAAACAGTTGTAAATTGATTTAGAAGCAAGAGCCATTAGGGTTATCCAAGAAAAATACATCTTTCCTCTACAAAACTGGAGGCTCCACAAGCTCTAAACTCTAAATTTCCAACTCTTCATGTAATACATGGCTGACCAGCAGCAATTTGTCCAGGAGTTTTATTAGAATTGTGCACAATATTTTGTACACTCCTGATGCTCTCTGCAAAGGCTTCATGAAGAGGACACATGGCAACAGGCACCATGGGAACAAGTCAAAGGAAGATTTTTGGATATAGTACGACCCGAAGAGACAATAGAGCAGACTAGAGATCTCCAGAAATAAACAGAGCACAAATGCCTCTGAAAAGTGTGCTCATAGAATAATCAAGAAATGTGAATGGATACCTTTTTGTGCTCAAGAATGAATACTGAGTATTTACAAGTACTTTAAATCAAGCTTCAGAATTTTTACAGCATATTTTTATGATGGTGTCCCTAAATAACTGTTCACCAAAGGTGGAATTTCTCCGATGAGATGAACTTGCTTTGGCCATGCCTGACCGGAAAGTTTTGCTGAGGGAGTTCTTCTGGGAGGTGATCACCACAGGAGTAGCTTTGCTGTTCATAGGGGATCCAAAGAAGTCTGAAGAGAACATGATTTCAGTATAGTCAGATGAGAGTAAACGTGACTGAAAAGCCATTTTCATGTTTTCCAAATCTTTCTCTTAGTCATATGTCATTCAGACAGACTTCAGCTGGCACGTGAGCAGCAGTGCCCTCCCAGCACCAATAGACTTTAAAGTGCAGCCATTATTAATGTCCCCACGACTCTCCCCACACCCATCCCTAGCAGAACCTTCTTACCAAGTTTCTGAAAGTATCTTTGGAAAGCGGCCACACGGCTGTCCTCTCCTGTTCCTGTTCCAGGTCAACTGTTTGCTGTCTGAAGATGTCCTCTGTCCTGTCTCTCTTGCATACTGTGAAAGGAGACAATAGGGATAAGGATCTCATCTATGGTTTATATAGATCCAGCAAGCCACGTTTTCTTGCCTGTGTGACCCAGAAGAGGTAAGATCTCATTTCTGGATAGTTTTCAGTAACTTTTTCCTGTTTTGGGAACTGTTTTACTTCTGTTTAAATGTTACTATAGATACTGGAACTCAGCCTCACAAAGTTACATAACCAGCCTCTGCAGAGAAAAGGGCAAAGATGTCAGGAGGGACATAACATCCTCCTGTGCAAACCCTACAAGAGGAGAGCGACTGGTGTGAGAGCACCAGCAGAGGAAGGTACCTTTCACACCTCTCTGCAGGCTTGGGAGGCTGTGTGCCTGCGCTCTGGCCCATAAGGGACTGAATGCAGCTGAAGAATCTGGAAATAACTGGGTGAAACTATTCATAGGACAGTCATTTAAAATATTGAAAGGACAACAGCAGATTTTGTTCAGATGTCGAGAGATGGTAACACATACAAGGAGACATTCCACAGCCTGGAAGCCAGAATGAAGGTAAATCACATCTGTCTGGACTATTCAGGGCAGGGACGTGCACAGAGACCAGCCACTCTTGGAAGAAGCTAACCCCAGGCCCAGAGTGCCAGTGTGGCCACGCAGCCTGGCTAACTAGCCCAAAAAGCAGAGCTAGCCAGTTGTTGTGTCAGCACCGACTCCGTGCCTGAGAGCTGTGGTGGTGGCTGGCTAAGCACAGTTCAAAAGTCACCAGCTTGCTCAGAGCAAACTGAGCAAAGTTACCTAACTATGGTGGTATGCTCATGGCCTCAGGCATTTTTCTCTTACTCATGGATATTTATTTATCATATGGTAGGGAAAATGAAGTTTCTAAACCAACTTGTAAATGCTTAAAGTCATTTGTCTTTTTCAGCATCATGCTCAAAAGCTTGGAAATTACTTAGAAAATGTCTCCTATCCTCGAAGTCCATCAATTCTCCATTGCTCCACCAAAATTTAATTCCAAGTGGACACCTACAAGTAAGAAGGGGGAGGATAATTCGACATTCTCCCAGTGCTTTCAAGACAGCCAAGTTCAGCTCTTGATCCCTTAAAACATCAAGGCCTAAGCCTGTATTTCCAAAACACAGCAGGCATTTAACATTTAACATAGAATCTACTGATTCAGACACTAATTTTCACCCTTCCCTGCTAATACTCTGTTTTCAGTAAGTGAAACGAAGCTTCCCTATTTCACAGGCGTGTAACACAGAGGAATTCCTTTAGCAAGTACACGATGCTTATCATCAAAGTTTGATGAAAAATACAGCTGAAATGGAGATTCCCTGCATTGCAGGCAGATAAAATGCCCAACTGTTTTTAATTAAAATTGGTGTCGGTTGTAATATCACCTTTCCTGACAACTACTACAAATGTTCCTTTTACAACCAGTAAATATGCTGATGCTGATGCTTCAGTGAAATAAGGAGAGTTCAACAAGACAGAGACATCAGGCACATATATTTAGGACCAGGAGGAAGAATTGACATCACATGGCAACTCAGGCAGGCAGATTTCATGAACAGAAACCCTATATCACCTTCCCTGTTCTCTTGCAGACAGCTGTCACCCCAGTTTTATATCTCATAGCTCCTCAAATGCCAGTTATACCAATACTGGAGCTTTTAACCCATGTGCAGTTTTCAATTAAACAAAGGCCATTTAGATACTCTTCAAATAGTCCAAATATTCACAAGCTACGTGTGCAGTACTGTACTTTAAATAGTCTCTGCCACCATTCTAAACAAGTGGACAGCTAGTCCACTTACGTTAGTAATTTTCCCAAATCATGCAAAACATGACATAGGTCAGACACAGGTCCACTGCACTTGCACATTTAAAAGACAGGGTTTATGCAAATGTAATGACAGAGATTAAACAATACAGCACTGAGAAGGCAAAGCAGCTGGTCATGACTCCAGTGCTTGTAGTATATAGATACATATACAGGCATTTCAATTCTATTTCCTCCTTCAGTCACCAGCAACAAAATTAAAAACAAACAAACAAACAAACAAACCAACCAGACAAAAAGCCCAGTTCACCTTCAAAAATGCCAACGATTTCCAGGATGTACTGGCTCCCCCACTTCTTAAAGATCTGATTCCTTCAAAAGTGTCTCAAGATGCACAATGAAAAGCTGAAGACCTAAAAAGGACTTGGTTATTTTTGAAAATATAATACTAATATGAAGGGTTGTAGATTAAGGAACAGAAATATTGAGTCTTCTCTTAACCGTAGGCTGGAAAATGTTTTTCTGGTGCTAGTTTTATCTGATTTGTGAAAAATTATGAAGGTGTTTGGCAAGACACACCATACACTTTTCCTATTGTATTGAAAAAAAACAAAAACAAAAACAAAAACAAAAACAAAAAAAAAAAAAAAAAAAAAAAAAAAAAAAAAAAAAAAAAAAAAAAAAAAAAACAAACAAACAACTCTTAGCACAGCTGGAAGACTTGCAAGTATAGTGAAACAGTTTCTTTGCTTTCATGTCATTTTAACGTCACTCAATATTTCTTAATGAAATCCTGAATGCAAACTGAGCTACAGGAAGGATACCTACATAGTACTTCCCATATTTTTGGGTGTTCTGAATGGCACATCCCCTTCTATCCCAGTGCCTTTTCTATTACAGTCCCATAGACTTTGCCTGAATTCTAACTACTGTCTAACTACTTTCTCTCCAAAGAAACTCAGGCCACTTTAACCGATCAGTTCAGCGTGGTTCTTTGCTCAGAAATGCCAGTGTGACCTTACCATTCGCTGAATCTGTAAATAAGTAATTATTTGGCTTACTTATTAAGGTAACACACCCTAGCTAGGATGAAAAACCAGACCTACAAGATAAACCTCATCTCAGGTTTCTGCTGGCTGTACCGTCTCAAAGTATTTGCCCATACTGAATCTGTGAAATTTCATCTGCACTTGATACTGTAGTTGTAAGTGCAAGGCACAGGTGGTCAAAGCAGTAATTATCTAATGGGGTTCCTCTCATTAATTTATGAGTTTAGAACCTTGCTCTGCAGATACAAAGATATTTTTTCCTTACTACAGAAACAGTATGTAGTTAAAATTTTCTGTCAAATCACTTTTCATTAAAACAGGTGGATCAATAATGGTATTACTAGGCATCTGTGTAGAAGGCAAAGAATTACACTGCACATAAGGGGACTATATTTCACACTATAGCTGATGTCACCCAGCACGTAAATCTTTTTGCTTATACACTGAAATTCTAAATAACATGGCTTTACAAAAGTAATTTGGAAGTGTTGTGAAACCAGCAGTTATGTTAAACAAATTAGACACTTTCATACATGAAAAAAAAAAAAATCTGAAAGGATGTATTTTCCCAAACACTTTTTGCTTTTAACACTTAGAATATGCAGTAAAGGAAAAATAATTTTTAAAATGATGGTATTGCTGGTAAAAATAGAGAACAGCACTTGGTCTCTGTTTTTAAGCAACAGATGCCATTCTTGCTGGAGTATACAGTGCTACACACAAGTATGAAAGACGGTAGCCACTGGCCATTCCTTTACTTTGTTGTTAATGTCTGCATTATGGTAATTTTAAATTGCAATTTGTTCTCATTCAGCTTTTCTATTTAACAAGTACACCATTTTATAGGCAGTGGCTGCCATGAACGACCTGATTTTAAAGCACATAATGATCCTTATCTTCGCCTAAAAGTGGTACTTAATGCAGAATCACAGAGTCGATCAGGTTGGAAGGGACCTCAGGAGGTCGTTCAGTCCAATCTTCTGTTCAGAGTAGGCTCAGCTCTGAATTCAGAACAAATTTGTCTAGGCTTTGTTCAGTCAGATGCCAAAAACCTTTTGGAAATATTTAAGACTCCCTCTGAGCAACCTATTCTAAACTTAATGGCAAAAGACTGTTTTTCCTTGTTTTGGCTGGAACGTCCCCAGACTATTCCCTCGGGTTTTATGAGCACCGTCTCTCATTCTCAGACTGTGCTCCTCAGCTTCAGCTCCACATTCTCAGTAATCTCCCCATAGCAGGGGGCTGCTGCTAGGTCCCCCTGAAGGCATTTCTTCTCCAGGCTGTCACAGCCTTTACTGAAATACTTTTTAATAGAGTGAAATTTTTAATATACAGATACATAATTTTAATATTAAACAAAATAGCAAAAGATGGTAGCCAGTCCAAACTGGATAGATTCTGCAGTTTTTTTCAAACAGCAAGAGAAGGAACCAATGTCATACCAACTTCAGAAGATCTCTTCAGACAAAAGATTTAAATTCTAGGTATTGTCTGCTAAGTCATTTCAGGACCTCACAATTCAGCACAGAAATGTGCTACCTTTTCACTAAGTATTTAATGACATTAAAGAGATACACCATTTTTCAGTCCTACATTAGCTTTTCAAATTCTGTTAGTATTCATTTTTCATGCAATATCAGCTTTGCAAGAAAAAAAAAAAATTAAAATGAAGGGGGAAAAAAATCTTGTTTCCCAAAACTGGAAGCCTTTGAAGGCTGTTTTTGAATATTAAGCATTATGAGTCACTTGTAACTGTTGAAATTCTAGTATGACAATGGAGTTATATCAGACTTGAATTGGACTCTTTGATTTCGGACAGTACATTCTAAACCACACAAGCAAACTAACATCCAAATGTATTAGGAGGGACAAAAATGCAAAAATGGGTGTTCATGTCTCAATCACCTGAACTAGATCCAAAGTTGCTTCTTCATTCTAGCAGGACACCTAACATCCTGTGATCTCTGGATATATTATACCTCCAAAGGTCAGTCTGTGTCCTACTCAAGTCATATAAAGCTGAAGCCACACATATCAAAACACAACAAAATGGGGAAAGAAATGCTTTAATTAAACAACAAAAAAAATCAACAGAATAGCTTAACATTCCCCTGTTTTCCTCAACAGTCAAACAAATAAATAATAACTCAAGGTACAGCAGCCTTAACTATAAGCTATTATACTAGTTAGATAGCCTTAACTACCTTATGGAAGATCCAAGATATTTTTTTTCCCCTAGGAGTCATCTGGCATTGCATCCACTGAGTTGCCTGACTGAATAAAGTTAAAGTGACTTTTTCATGGTACAGAGCCTCAACAGACATAAATAGCTACATCTAAATTACTTTTTGCGCAGCAAAGTCATCTTTCATCTGGCAACAACTGGACTTCCTAACTGGTGTGTAACAAGACTTTTTGAGAACAGCACAGAGCAAAATTAGTTCTCTGGACTTCCCATTGATTCAGGATTTTCACAGTGTATTTTAGAACACAGAGGAAATCTTTATGGAGTGAAAGCCAACAGCTACATATGCAGATGTTTACATTTTATACCCAGTGAACTGAGCTGTAGAGTAACTCGCTTCATATCCACATTTCCCATTGCTTTCTCAACAGCAGAGAGAAGCTAAAAGCAACAGAACTTTTATAACCAAACTATTGACTGCACAAATTTTTTGTATGAACAAATCACATCATCCTTCTGTTTCCTGTTCTACACTCTGAAAAAATTCCAGCCCTAGCACTGAGGAATATGTCATTATTGTAATAAAGCTCAAGAACAGTAGGAAGAGACGAAGCGTCTACACAGATGGCAAGACACAGGAACATCCACACCTCCTCTTGAGTTCACATCAGCATAAAATGGATGAGAAGATGGTCTCCTGACCAAAGAATCTTTACACATACATATCTGTGATGACTTCCAAAATTGCTGCTATGGAAACTTCAAGTGTTCCTCAATGACATCTTGGACATCACTACTTAATACAGCAATCTTTCTACACTTCAGATAACGAAATAGAAGCCCAGCAGCCCTGGGTAGCAGTTACACCTGCAACAAAAACATGCCTGTTCTCAAAAGTATCAACACGTAACAAGAAATTTAACACACACACCCCCCTCAGTCCCCAAGTGCTGTCTCTGCTAATTTTGATTGCTGCAGTGCACTTGAGGGCTGTTTTTTTATTAAAAGCAGTCATGTGCAACTCGGTGGTTTTAACTAGAAAGAGCAGCCATCCATCCTTTCCTTTTGTAAGGCTGTGAACAGAAACAAGCCTTGTGCTGTGGTGTCTGAAATTTGTTTCTGCACAAAGCGAGAATTCATTTCAGGGATGAGGAACTACAGCAATTGTCTTGATCCTTGGGCCACAGGAAGGCACAGGCGAGGAGGAGGAACCTGGGCGAGGTCAAGCAGCAGGACCCATCATCCAGCGTGTGGGCAGGAGGCAGGGAGGGGTTCACACGTTTGCCTCTGCCCTAAGCCCCATGCACCTCAACATCGGCTCTGCCCAAGCTCCTCCAGCGGTTTCCTCTCGCCTGCACCTGTGTGACAGAGCCAGGCGAGGCGGCTGCTCGCCACCACCTTGCCCTCCCTCCAAGCAACCAGTAAGGTCCCAGTCACACAAACCGGCAGGTTGGCTTGCGGGTGCTCACGTGCCCAAGTGGCTACAAGAGGAGAGCCCACCTTTCAGCCTGGGAAGCCTCCTGGCAGCAACGGTGCATCGTATGCTGGACCGCGAGGTTCTCAACACCTGTAGAAGCCTTTCGTGGGGAGCAGGGAGCTGGTGCTGCCCACACCGCTCCCAGAACAGCACGGCAATCCTCTGCCAAAAGATGGGGCTGGGTCACAGAATTCACTGGAGGGTATGTCTGTACTGTAGTCACAACTGATGTGACTGCAACACGGTTTAAACAGAGCCAGGCAAGTTTTAAATAAGCTAGCCTGGGCACCGGTAGTAGCCTAGCCACACAGTTTAGGCCAGCCTAACCACCAAAGTATCTACCCAGCTTTTTGAGCACGTTTTCCAGCCGGCTGCAAGTTCCACGCTGCCACAGCTGGTCTGCTACCAGCACCCCAGCTGACTAGTTTAAAACCAGCTCAGGTATGTCTGTGACTGCAGCACAGATGTACCTAAGCTTCTAAATCATTTTAAACTCCTGTTTCAACCCCTACTGCCTCAACTTCCACATTTCCGAAAACTTTGAATTACCACACTCGTCAGTATTGTCACAGTACTGCTGAGATTAAACATTTGGGGTGCAACAAATAAATACCACTTTAAGTGTGAAATTTATGATTCTTCCAAGATGTGAACTGTGTTTAACAAAAAATAATGAATATTACTGACTATGTGACAACTTCTCTCTCACTCATTCCAGAAGCACTTCAGCAAGTAGCCGATGTACAGGGCAACTGACCTGAAACTCCACAGAACACAGTAAGTTTATACATAGCTATCCAAATCCCTCAAACATGCCCAAGCTTTACCTTGCATCTGTGGACTAAGGGAAAAGTCCATGGATTCCAGTAGACATTTTCCCTGCATAAAGACCACTCACTGACCATATGGTACATTTTGTGACACAGCAACTTGGAAGAAATGCCAGCATAACACATTTGTATTGCTTGGGATGAGCAAACCTGAAGCTGAATTAGGGACTAAAGAAGTACACAAAATTCTTAACTACCTCTTTTCCTTGTAAGTGATTTTCAGGAAGCAGAATATGGCTTTTGCCTTTAAAAGCCATAAATTTAAGTCATACTCATCACACTGGTAATTTAGCTGACTGTACAAGGGTTTATTTCACCATGGCTGGATTTGGTCCTTTAACAGACATATGAATATATTACATCTTTTCACTTAACATTTTAATACTGATTTGTTCATGCCAAAGATCCATACATTTCCCTCCACCCACTCTACTTACCACCTCCTGTCTACTTGAATCAGGAATTTTAATGTGTCAGTACTCTCCCTAATTCCTGGAACCTCAAGGCCCCATCACACCAAATGCTCCACCTCATGGCAAGGGCTCAAGCCATGTGCTACAAACTAAAGGACACCCAAGCAATATTCTTTTTTCTTTTAATACCAAGGACCTGCATATCACCTCTCTTCCTTCTGTTTTGAGAGAGAAGTGATTCAGCGCATCGAACTTTGAAATGCTCTGGGGATACTGGGCAGAGCAGGGATGGAGGTGTGTGCTGCAAGATGTTAAGGGCTGCCATCAGCCAGTTCTTTGATCTAGGAACTCTTGCAGACTTGGTTAAAACTGCTGGCTCTGCTAACCAGATGGCAAGGACACTCTGTGTTCCCAGCTTCTCCCTCCAGGTTTTTCAATTCCCATTAAAATCAGTGAGATTCTTTTTCCTTCAGAATTTTAACATCCCTTCATATTTTTGAACTGTTACTGTATGAAAACCAAACACAGAAAGGCAACAAAATGCTGACAGGTGTACAGTCTTCCCTGGCACTGCAAAAGCATCATTCACAATCCTCTCTCTCCTCTCATTTGCTAACATAAATCCAAAGTGACTTCAAAAGAAGACAGTGAAATTACACTGGATCAAAACAAGTTCATCTGAGGCCAGAACTAGATAATAGTTAGCAGGAAAACATAGTGACTTTACCAGGAGCCATATACTAGCTACTACTAAATATTTTGGTGTTTTTCATTATTTCATATCAAAACAGCTCTGCCTCTGACCTATGGGTTCTCAGTTAGCTGTGTAACCTCTGCTAGCTCCCAGAATAAAAGAATTCAAAACTGGGGCATAACTGCTTTATCTTGAGCACGTTCATGCAAGAAAATTACACTAGTTCCTTTGCACAGCCTTAATGAAATGTTTTGTGTCCATGTCTATGTTCTAACACAGCAATTCTGATTATTTTTATAGGCTTATAATAAAAAAATGACACTTTAAGAGCTACATGATAGTATTTCAACAAAACCTTGTTGTGACATGATACAGCATACTTAGCAGGGGATACTACAATTTATTGTTATGTCATTGAGTCATAACCTTCAGGGCTTCACTCTGGTGTCTTAGTTTGCTTCTTAAAGCCATTACAGACTAGCAAACTAAGTCAAGGCATGCATTAAAGTATTCTAGAAATAAAGACCTAGACCAAACATGTGCCTGCACACAGCAGCATGTTTGAAAACACTTCCCTGATCCTTTCTCCTTCCCTCTTTGTTTTCCTTTTACAGCATTATTAACTGGGTTAATAATAATCAAGGAGAGCAGAAATTTCAATCCAAACATGTAAAACCCTGAGATGTTACTTTAGGGTCCCATGCAGGCAGTTAAACACAGGCTGATACTACGGAGCTGGAGATGCTGAGCTCCTACCACTGACTTCACCCACAGGACGAAGCACATAATTGTAATTGGAGCCCCACAGGGTGACCCCTCCACACACAAGAAGCATCGCTGGCTTTTCATCTGTCCACACAGTCTGCCCTGCAGGACACAGCCTTGCCAAGCACAGCATTTCCCTCTTTCCTTGGCGTCATTTTTAGGTACCATGTATCAATCAGGAGAGGATGAAATTTTATATAGTAAGCTGTTAGAACTGTAAAAATTCAGTGAATTAGTAGCAGCGCCTTTCCCTAACCATTGGAGTCGATGCAGTAGGCCGGAATTAATTTTTTTTTAAAAGCACCGCTGTGAGTGAAGTCCCTCAGTCTATCCGTGTGTATGGAGGCAAGAGGCTCCCGTTTCACAGGCGGTACGCGGAGAACTCTTGTCTCCAAGCAGTAAACGCAGGCTTGGGACAAATCCATCCCGCCACGGCGCGCCCCAGTGCCCCTGCGCCCCG
>NW_008626434.1:0-25859 GCF_000691845.1 Merops nubicus
TCGTTGAGAACCTCAGCCTTCTCCAGAATGAGAAATGTTATGTCCTATTTTATTTTTTGGGCTTAATGTATTAGTAACAAATCTTGTGCTAAATTTCATCATTACGTTTTTATGAGGAATGATATTAAAGTATCATTTGACTATAATGAACGTTTATTTTGTTACAAACACCATGCCAAGGGTTAGGGCTGGGCAGGCCACTGGATGGATAGATGCTCTCTATTAATTTCTCTCCCTTCCCAAAGGGGAATAGAAAGGGAATAAGGGAGAGAGACTTATGGATTGGAAATGAAAACTAGACCAGCTTTATTAAAACAGTAAAAATGAAATGAAATATATACAAATAAACACAAAACCAGTGTCAAACCTAACCCCTCATAGACAATCACGTCACTACTGTTGCTGTGGGGCAGGCACTGGAAAGTCACAGACTGGACTCAGCAGCAGATAGGAGCTGGATTCAATAGGTGGATTTGGGAACTGGTTTCAGGAATGCAATTGAGATTGAAGGTAGAAGAACAGGATAGAGTTCTTGAATACCAGCCATTGAAGAAGAGGGTTTAACCTTTGTGATCCCTCAGCTTTATAATGAATATGACATATATGAAATAGAATACCTCATTAGTCAGTTTAGTGTCACTTGTCCTGTCCACTCCTCCCTGCAGCTGCAGCCTTTTGCTTTCTGCATCCTCAATGTGGTGCACAAGGTTTAGCAGTGATCGTGGTCTCTATAGGAGCAAGTATAAGCAAGAGCCTTTCTGCATACCAATTCTTGGTAGTAACTGTAAACATCAAGTATCACCATTACTAGAAGCAGACAATGTCGGCAAAAGTATGGCATTAACTTCAGAAAGTAACATCACTTGGAGGACACTCATCTCAAAAGGAAAATCACCAAACAGAATTGGTTCTGTTCTAGCTCAAACCAGGACACACAACATGAAAATATGACACATGACATGCTTTATCTAAAGAACATGATATTTCTGAGGGTATATTTCAGAAGTTCTGCTATAAACCATGTGATCTGCTAAGTATGATAGCTACATAACAACATTTTCAGTAGAGTACAGCTAAAAAAGCTGTAAAGCCTACCTTTTTAAAATCACCTTCAGTAAAACCCTGAACGTGTCAAATTACCCGGGTAAACTATAAAATGATAACATTATTAGCATATATATGTGAAATAACACTGTGAAATATAAAAATATGGTAGATAATAAAATGTTTCTGTAAAACATGAACAGACATTTCAGCTCAGGATGAACATATATGCAAATAAAAAGAAAAGGAGGTGAACATAAGGACCAAGGACCTTTACAAAAAAGTCAACTGTGAAATTAGTTTCCAATTTCAGATATTGACTTTGCTATAATTATCAGACTAAGCCTCACTATATGTTAGTACAGTTCCCTTTTTATTTTTTTTTCCTTTATCTGGGTACCTAAAATATTACAGTGAACAAGTGAAAGTATATGACAATTTTGTAAATTTACATTTTGGGCCATTTGCACTGAAATTACATATTCTACCTAATAGAAGTTTCAATACCACTTTCATTGTACTCGATCATTTGTATTTATGATACTTTTCATCCTTAAGCAAGTTTAGTCACCTTATGGAAGTACCTATACCTTTCACTCATCATTAAGAGATCCTGTATAACTAGTTTACCCTGTATGTAGTCATTAGATGGCCATAATTATTTTTCCACAGAATTGTCTAGTACAAAATGTTCATGCCACAAAATGTTGTCAAACGAGCAAAAGATATATGCAAAAAGAAACATTTTTTTTTTCTGTTCCAATTGCCTATACTGAAAGAAACCCCACCCCCAGAAAAAATAACCCCTAAAAAAGTAAATCTGATATTGCTATTTGTGATCTCAGTAGGAGAGTGCAGTAACTGGCATTGTGCTGCACCTCCAAAGCCCTGGAGAGATGACTGATGTACAATTTGATGTGGTGAAAAGCTGGAATCTGTAAGTGTGAAATGACCACATGTCCAATACTAAAAGTGTTTTCTCTCTATTTTGCTCTCCACACTTTTCTAAAATCTGCTCAGCAGTAAGTGTATAGTCCTGAAAAATATATTCTGCATTTATTTGTAAAAATTATCTTAAAAAAAAACCAAAAACATAAAAACAAATAAAGGAGAAAGAACTAGAACAGAATCTATTGATTAAGTTATTTTTTTCTTTTATAATATGTATAGAATAAGGTTTTCTAGTTAACTGGAAAACTTGCTTAGAGGAGAAATGGGTATTTTTCTTTTTTAGTTCAGCATAAAAGCATATTTTGATGTGTTAGTGTCTTCCACAAACTCTAAACCCTGAGTTTTAGAAACAAAGAAAATGTTCCCATGGGTTAGAAATTAAATTTTTGTGCAATGCTACAAATACGTATACTTCTGGTTGTTTATATTAAGGAACATTTTGATTACTATCTGATGAAGAACAAAGTTCAATCAGGATTCATACTACTAATTGTGTCATACAAATAAAATTTCTTAAGTAAAACTATTGGCATTGCAACTGAAAAAAAAATAAAGTAAATATAGATTTTAATATATGTAAATCTCTCAAGTGCATTTCATCTCAAGTTCAGTTTTTATTTGCCTAACAAAAATTGCTAAGGAAAACTATAATCACTTGAAATTGTTTGAATTGACATGGTTTCTACTAAATACACATGTGCATTTATTTAGTGTAAGCTTTGGGAAATGAATGATCTTTATGCTAATAAATAGTAATGATTCCTTCCAATCAGCTGTATCTTAATGTAGTTCTCTCCATTACTGGTGATGGGATTCATACCAGCTGACCTGTAATAAAAGGCAGTTGCATTACCCACCTAATCAAAGCTCTCATAGTACAGCACTGCACATTTTGAGATAAAAACCTTTTTTGTGGAGATCAGTATTACCTAGGCAATACTACAAAATCTATTACCAAACATGAAGAATAATGAAGCATGACAGTCATAAAAGGTGGAATGAAAATGTTCAGTTAGTAAGAAGAATAGATTTGCTTGGTTGGAGCTTTCCAGTGACATTTTTTTTAGCTCTGTTTTGAGTGCTTAGCTCCCATTTGTTTAGTTAGGTCTGTTCTTTTCTGTCAGCAGTGCTCCCCTTTGGCATGTAAATGACCAAATCAACATGATTAGTAATGTCTGTAACACGGCAGACATATGACAGTTATACAACTGTTCCCTCCAGTCTGTACTGTAAGGTTAATTTGAGGCCAAGTTCACTTCATTGTAGACTAAACTAAGCAAGCAGGTGACTATTCCATGCCTAGTCCTCACAGACCTTGTAGGTGTTTCCCACTTTCTGAACACCATGATGAAAAGGGAAGGCAAGAGCCGAAAGGCATGGAGATTTTAGTGGGGACAGACTGTATTCTAGCCTTTCTTTCATGAGCTTAAGAGGTAAAGGAAGGAAATAATCGATCACTCTTGGAAGGTTTGTCCTATGGTAGTATGTAGAGAAGACCAGAGGCAGACTTTTAGAAGCTGTTTGATATATACAGTTAAGATAACTTTTACCACTCAAACACAGCCAAATTGAAAAGCCTGTAACCTGCCTGTTGCATACAAAAGCTATGGAACTCACAAGGCTTCTATGTGGTTTCCATTGTCACTGAAGTACCCATGACATAGCAGGGGAGAGGAAAGGACACAAAATTTATATATCAATATTGATGCAAAAATACAGCCTTGACAACAGTATTCTCTGCAAGGCTTCCAGGGTTTGGCACACAAGTTGGCAAGGAATCGTGTTAAAACATGGTTGCAGAAGTAATTTGAGGCAGTGAGTCAATGATTTTTAGAAACTTCTGAAATATATTGATCCTATAAAAAATGGATAATTTCTGTCTAGGCCAATATGGAACATGCACTGGTATTTGACTTAAAAGTTATAAAAGAGTTGAGGTTGTTGGTTTTGGTTTTGGTTTAATAAAGATTAAGGGGAATCTGACAAGGGAATAAGAGAAAACAGTTTGAAATGATTCATCCTCTCAGAGTAAAATCTTCATCCTCAAAAAAAAAAAAAAGATAGAATTCAATAAACCTCAGATACGAAACATCAAAGAGTACTTTCACAACTTAAATATGGACCTAAAAATAGACAGCTAGATCAAAGGAAAACATATGTTTCGCTCATACTGGAAGACTATAAACACTGAAAATCTATAAAGACAGAAGAATGAACTGATCTGAAGTGAGGACATGGTCATAATAATCATGGAATAACTTGGACTGATAAATGCATCACTTACATGCACTGAGAAACAAGAAGATAATATATAGGACTGACAACATAGATCAGGCTGCTAGAAAAGTTTCATAAGTTGAAGAAATCTTAGAGTTAACTCTAGTAAATGCATTAACTGTAACAATTGTCACAATTTATGTGAAGTGTCATGCTTAAAGGAATATATGATTTGTGTTACATTATATAATGTGTCCCTGATATTGACTCACAAATGCTGACATTAGGGCTACTACAAAGAAAGAAAATACAACAATAACTGGACACTTTAACCCTCACATTATGTGGGAAAATGTAACATAATATGTTATGATAGTGTTAAATATTGAGACATCAGAATGACTGCTTTCTGAAATAGCCAAAAGGAGAATACGTATGGTTCAAAATGCAGTAGCTGAAGCTGCAGTGGCACACTGCAAATAACTCAAACTTCCCTCGTTCAAAACCTGTGTGATTGAAGAGTTTCCCTACTTCTCAAATCAGCATCTAAGGGAAACTTTTGAAAAAGAAAAAAACACAATCTCTGGCAAAAAGATGTTTCAAAAAGTCAAAGAACTAAAACCAGACCATGTGGTTATGTGGCAGAACAAAGCAAGCTTTTAGAGCATGCGAGCAGTTGTGCTGAGCCAGACCAAAGGGTGGCCAAGCCCCACGTCCCACTCCTATCAATGACAACAAGCAGATTTCAAAGCAAGAACAAAATGATGAGGCATGCAGTGAATACCCTCTAAAATCCCTAGTCGTCTTCTACTCAGGAGCTTCTTGAAACAGAAACAGCCTTGTAGTAGAATCAGGTCTCTCATATTTCTGTTTAAAATCTCAAAGGGATATTTTGGTTCATGAACTAGTCTGGTTGCTGTTTGAATGCAAAAGACCTTTAGCATCTAAAATATCTTGAGCAAAATTCTTCCAAAGTGTAACCTGTGGAGATACAGCTGCCTCCAACTAAACAGTCAGGTTTGGCTCAGTTTTACAGAGTGACCTGTTTTTCAACTGTAAGAGGCTATAAGTTAATGTTGTACAAGATAAGGGAATTGAAATACACAAACTGAAATGAGAAGGTGAGAATTAGCAACACAGGGATTCAAGAGAAAAATACTGGCATAAAACTACTAAGACCTATGGAAAAAAACATAGGATCTGTTTTTTGGCAGCATCAACCCATGTCAGACTACAACAGAGCTGACACTTCCCTTTCTCCATTCAGAAGCTCCTTGTGTGTCTTACAGGACTGAGGGCATAAGAATGAAGAATGGCAATTGTTCCTTGTTGGGTGCCCTGGCCATTAAATAAATGCAGTGTGCCTTTAAGTCATTTATATAATGCTTGCAGCATCTTTTTGTGCACAGTAAAGAATTATGGAAGAGTGACCTCCCTTTTTTTTTTTTTTTTTTTTTTTTTTGCCTTTTTTGTTTTGCTTTGAACCTACCACCTGCTAACAGCATGTGATACTCTCATTCTTGCTTTGGAAGAGAAAATGAACCATCTGTCTCTTTTTATCTTTTATTTTTCCCTTATGATTGGACAGATTTCTGTCAAAGCCTTCCCTCAACTGTCACTTTTTAGACTGAATAGTCCTTGGCTATTTATTAATTCCTTTGACTGCCATTCATTGATTATTCTGGGTGCCTTTCTGTGAATCTCTTCTAGTTCTGTTACATCTTATTTTAAAACAGCTTTTGACACTGATATGATTATGTTTTCTGTCTTCTTTTGTATGCTTTTCTTCATAATTCTTAGCATTCAATTTACTTTTTTGACCACCACTGACATTTTCATGGAGTCACACATCGTAACTCTTAGATCCTGTTTCTGAATTATAACAGTCAGTACAAAGTTGCTCACTGAAAGAAGAAAGCATCCTTTAAAAGTAGAATTTGTATCTAGACAAGGAAAATAAAAGAGAACATAAGGTCTGTCGCTTTAAATGTAAAAGAAAAAAAGGATGCTGAAAAAGGAATGGGCTTCTAAATGAGTATATCTAGTATTACAATATATGTATCATATTTTGCTTATGTGGCAAGATTTTTCATAGTGGCAGGGCTACAAGGGCAGCTTCTGTGAGAAGAGACCAACAGGTTCCCTCATGTTGGACGCAGCTGGTTTCAGCCACCTCCAAAATGGACCCACCACTAGCAAAAGCTGAGGCCATCAGCAATGATGATGGTCTCTCTGTGATAACATATTTAAGAAAGGGTAAAAAATACCACACTTCAAGTGTGAGACAGGAGTGAGAAAATGTGAAGCAATTCTGCAGACTCTAGGGTCAGTGAAGAAGGAGTAGAAGGTGCACAAGCTGCTGGCCAGATATTCCCCTGCAGCTCATAGAGAAGACCATTTTGATGCATATCCCCTTTTAGCTCACAGAGGTCCATGGTGGAGTAGATATCCACCTGCAGATCATGGAAGACCCCATACCAGAGCAGGTGAATGTGCCCTGAAGAAGCTGAAGTCTACTGAGAGCCCACAATGGAGCAGGCTCCAGGAAGGAGCTGCAGGCCATGGAGAGGAGCCCTTTCTGGAGCAGGTTTTCTGGTAGGAATTGTGGCCCAATGGGAGACCCACACTGGAACAGTCTATTCTTGAAGGAAAGCATCCCTTGGAAAGAACCCACACTGGAGCAATTTGTAAGAACTACAGCCCATTGGAAGGACCCACACTGGCGCAGTGGAAGACCATGAGGAGGAAGGAGTGGCAGAGATGAAGTGTAATGTACTCACCACAATCCTTTATTCCCAAAACTTCTTCACTGCTCATGGAGAGGAGGTAGAAGAGTCTACAGTGAAACTGAGCTGAGGAAGAAATAGACATGTGGATGGAAGATGGGTTTAGATTTATTCTAATTTCTCATTATTGTATTCTGTTGAATAAATACATTAAATTTATTTCCCCAAAGTCACGTATGTTTTGCCCATGATGATAATAAATGGATGATTTCCAGGTCCTTGTCTTGATCCACAGGTTTTTCAAACATATTTTCTTCCCCTGTCCTGCTGAGGAGGAGATGATGGAGATGAAAAAAGAACAGAAAAGATGTGGTCACAGCAGAAAGGCTGACTGAATATTTTGCATCAGTGTTCACTGGGGAAGTCAGAGGGAGCTTTTCCTGTGACAAATGAGTCATTGAAACAGTCTCAGACAGAAGTGTAAGAGGAAGAAATTTTAGAATAAATTAATAAAATTAAGAGTAAAATATCTCCAGTACCATATGTTATTCATTCAAGAGCTCTGGAGGAACTCAAGTAGTAAATTGTGTAATTGTTAACTGTGGTGTATAATTTATTAATCAAATTGACATTAGTGAAGGAATAGAATTTGACAAAGTTACAGATTTAAAAGATGATCATTCAGGAAGGCATAAGAAATTAAAGGTCTATATATTTTAAGTCTTTAGTCTGTAAGTTGCTAGACCCCGGTGGTAAATTTAGCAGAAACATAAATGTACATGGAGCAGTGAGACTTAGAAAACAGGGCACTTGTAGAGGGAAATTTTACTTCATGAAACTTGGAAAGTTCTTTAAAGAATCACTAAGCACTGTGATCTAATTGGCATAGTGGTTTTGGACCTGAAAAAGCTTTTGACATATTCCTGAATAAAGAGAGAGATCTAAGACAAGAGGGTAAGAAATAATGTTTTCACAATGAAAGGATATTGCCACTGATGTAGCTGAATGATTTGAGCCAAGACTTGTGACGTTCGTCAGAAGAGATATTCTGTGGAAAAGTGATGTGGAAAAGTTTGCCAATGATAAAAATATTACTCATGGTAGTCAAAAGAGAATGTTGTTACAATGGTTTGCAGACAGATCTCACAAAACTGCTAAAGTGAATGAAGGAAGTTCAATGTTATGAAGTACAAAGCAACACAAATGGAGAAAAAAAAGATAATATTTTATGGCTCATAATTTGAGACTTTAAATTACCCGTTATCTCATGGTAAAAGCTGTTGGATGGCTCAGTGGAAATATCCATCATAGTCAAAAGACATTATTAGGAATTATAAAAAAAAAATAGAGAACAAAACTGTAACTATACTGAGGCATAAGCCCACGTTGGACTAAAAACTTGAATACTCTCTGTAAGTCTGGTCATCCAGTTAAAAATTACATAGAAGATTTTTCTTGAAAAGTTGCCTTTCCCACTTCCAGGTGACATGTCCAGATAAAATTAAAGAAGTGCTTCCCTTTACCTGTCCTCCTTAAGTAAAAATTAATTCTTGTGATAATGGAGTGAGCCGGACTAGACCTGAGAATGGCCTGACACCTATCTATTTGATTTTATAATTATATCAACAGATCTAAGAAAGTTTATTACATTTCCCTGAAAATCTTGTCTAACTCTCTCAAGGTCTTTGGAAAATGAACACAAAGAGTTTACTAGCAGCCTCTACTTCTTTTTGGTTAACCAAGGAGAGAACCTAGGCTTCTTCCCTGAGGAACCTGTACCTCCCTTGTCCATGTTCTCTTCCAGAATATGCTCCAAATTCTAGACCTCTATTCTAGGAGGTCTTTTCTAGCTGGAATACAATCTGAAACTTGATTTTTTCTACTTCAAAATGAGTGATATATGCAGCTTGATATTTGCCATCTATTACTAGCAGAGAATGCTTCGTTCGATGGCTTTGCAGGAATGTATACCTCTAAATGTTAATATGTTATAAATGTCCATCTGATCTAATATTGCAGGAAACATGCACTGCTTTTAAGTATCTTTCATAGTGGGTAATCTACAAGCAGGCTCTATTTACAGCTGAAATCAATATCCTTGTATGTTTTCCATTTAGGCTAAAGATCAGTAAAAAGGTTTCATTCCTCATAATCTTCATGTCACTAGGAATAGAGGAACAAGAATTATTTCTGGACCCTATTGGAAACATAAATGGAAGACAAATCTTTGTCCTGAAGCATACTGAAGTAGTAACACATTGTAAATTCAGATACAGATCAAGTGAATTATTGGATTCTAGGTACAAAGTGAATGCACCAGCATTCATTTGTAATTGGTGTCTTTACAGATAGAAGTGAATGAATAATGTCTTAACAGAGAAAATACAAAAGGCTAAAACAGAAGTCTTATGTGTATTTCCTCACTTTAATGACAAAATCAGAGAAGGTATAGAAATATCACTGACAGTTCCAAGTGATAGATTGGTCTATATTCCTGAACATTAGAAACAAGACACCCTCAATATCTGAAAGAAGACTGCCTAGCGTGTAAACATTAGATAGAATTGAAAGTGGCAGTTTCCATGGGCCCCCGACCAAGAGAATGCATAGGGCGTGTACATGCTTTATTGCTTGACAGTCATGCATAAAGACAGCACAGCTTCTGCAACCTAAGTGAATCTCCCTAGGTTTAATGTTCCATTGAAATGTTGCTGAAATGTAAAACATATTTCAAAGGAACAAAACATTTTCTCAGGCAGACACCATTTGACTGTCATGGTAGATTTTTCTCTTTTATGGAAGCTAATTCCTGGAATAGACATATATTAGAAAAGCCAAACTGACAGGGTCACTGCTAGTACCACAAAAATGTTCAAAGTAGCATTCTAACATCAAAGTACATATGGAATTGAACTGATCATTCAAAGCGTGCCAGCAATCCTGTAATAGCTGCACCCGTGCAACACCTCAAACACCTACAGACTGTGATGTAGTCAGATTTCACTGATCACTGTTTTGTTTTTTATGTCTAACTTGGACTATCTCATTTGTAATATATACCCTGAATCAATTGTATTGGCACAACTAAGTAATGTGAAAAGGCTACACAGGGCTAAGACTAATTGGCTGAAAGTGGTGGAAATCTCACCTTCTTACACCAGCTTGGCTGACAAAGGCAATTTTTCATGAAACTACAGGTAAGGTACTGAAATGGTGGGGCTTGAGCCCAAAAATAAGGTTGACATATGGGTGATTCCCACAGCCCTTCATAAAGAGGTGGTGAGTTTGCCTTATAGCTTCCCCCCAGGGTGCGGCCGGCCCTGCAGGGAGAGCCAGAAGGGAAATGAGCCCCAGGGGTCCCGCACTGAGTTGACAAAGGTCAGGTGTCTGCTTGGGGATAAAAGCTGGGACCACTTGCAGGGAGTCAGGAGTGTCTGTCTGTGCAGTGGATGCACTTCACAGAGTTTCCTGGTTAAGGAGAGACCGCCTGACTCTCCTGGAACTGGGCCCCAGTCAGCTTGGACCTTTGTAAACATGGGCTAGGAGGGTGAGAAATGGCTATATGGCCACCTTTATCTTATATGTTTAACCTCTTGACCTGGCTGTTTCCCATTCCATCTATGGGAAGCCTTGGTTCTTTGTTTATTCCACACATTGTCAGTCAGGTGAAGTCTTTGTTGGGATTGTTGGGGGTAATGTGAATTGCTTGTCAACTAATTGACTTGTTTGTACCCCCAGCAATTCTCCATGGACTGTCCTTTCTATACTCAATACAGTCCACTTCCTGGTTTATCTTCCTGCTGGCTGTGTCATTCCTGTTAGGCCTAATCATTGGCAAAGCAGGTACATAGGAATGGAGAATCGGGCTCATATTTGTGTGAAGAACTGTGGAAAGGTTTTTTCCTCAATTCTTTTGTTTTGGTTTGTTTGTTTGTTTGTTTGTTTGTTTAGGAAGGAGCATTAACTAAAATTTCTCTATTCATTAAATAGTTTTTTTTTGGTCCATGCAGTAATTAGCCTTATTGTACAGTTAGTAGCAGAAAAAGCAACGTAGTTCTGAACAGATAATGTCTTTCAAAAACAGAAGGTATTTGCAGCCTGACAAAACTCTTGCAGCATCCTGGGGAAAGCAGACATTTAAAAACCAGTTTGATTTAAAAATTGAAATAAGAGGCTGCAGACAATTTTTCTGAAGTACCAGCAAGGGATAAAAAGGTCTGTAGGGGGAAAATGCTGGGCAAAAGTAAGGGAAACATAAAAATAAATCCCCATTAACAGCTATCTATGAGATACCTCTAGTCATATCTCATGTTTTAAGAGGATAGTATAACTGTTTCAGCATCAAGCTTGAATCATCTAAACAACCATGCTGTGATAATACTTTCAATGCTTCTCACTCAGCATGTAGGACAAGAGCTTCATAAGAGGTCCATAAAAAGAGGACAAATGTGAATTTTGTAAGCAGTGTAAGGCTTTTTTCACAATCTTTCAGCTCTATAGTTAGGTGCTTTGTTCATATTTCAGGCCAACTGCAATGAGTATTTGGTGTTTTGATGGAGGTTTTCCTCCAGTTCCTTTCAAATCTTCCTTTGTGTTTCTAAAAGTTCAGAGATCTCTTGTAGCTGTTAAGTATCTGCTGCTGTCGTTGGGATGCTTCAACCAATCCCACTTCTTTAGGAGAAAACCTTGCGCCCTCCTGGGAGTCTTATTCCAGAATAACTGGGTAAAAAAGTCCTGTGACTGACAGAGGCATTGAAGCTGCAAGCTTGCTCTGTAGGTTGTTCTCGTTGCAAAGGCTGAATTTCGGAATAGTCACATTTAGGTACTAAGAGAGACAGATTCTTCCTCTGGAGGTCTTCAAAGACCTCTACCGTTCTGCATTCACTACATAGGAATGTTTGCCATTTACCATAAGAGAGTTAAGTACAAAATTTAGTCAAATTTCTGTGGTTATGCCAGTGAAACTGGATCCCAGACAAAACATTTTGTTTTGTAAGAAGAGGGAAATCTTCATTTAAACAAAAATTCTCCATGGAAACTGACTGAGAAGCTTTGCATTATTTTCTGTTCACGGTTTTGATTTTTTAAAATTTTATTTCATGCAAAGTTATACTGCAGATACTGTAAAATATATCAATCTGAATTTTCAGTACTAAGGAATACTTTAGTGTATTGTGCTCAACATTTCGGAAGAAACAGCTTTAAATAATTTAACACCTTATCTGCGCATTTGCTCTTGTATTTATTTGTTTACAAGTTTGTGACTTAATTTTTGCAAATAATTTTTTAATAAGTTAATATTTTAAATTAAAAACATAAACCCAGCTTTGAGTGTCATTACACTCAGGGTACAGGTAGAGAGTGACCTTTGGGTTATGTGAAACAATTTGGGTTTGGACAAATTCTTTCTGGTGATGGAAAAATGAAGCAGCTAGAATAGCAACCCTGATAGAAATTAAGACTTTTTTCCAGAGATGTCCTAGAAGCAATTTTGTGACCAGCCAATTCTTAGGAAGACCATCAAGAGTGGCAACAAATAACACATAACCCTGTTTTTTTAGATCAATTTGCTCAATACCATAGTGGTACAGATACTGGTAGGAGATTATTTCTTCTACAGGCACATGGGAAAATTGATCTGCTGGAGCAGATTCTGGCTGCAGGCCTCCATAATAACAAAGACAATATTCCTCCTGGTGATATGTGAATATTGTGAGAATTAGAGATCACTTTCCTGCTATGTTTACAACTGACTGTTCTACTGCAATGAACATTGCCAGAGTAATACAAATAGGTCTGCCTGCTGCTTGGATTAGTTTCAATAAACTGTTTTGCTTGTGCACTTACCTACGCATCATTTATGATATGCAAGTATAAAGGAACCATCAAAATGCTCTAAGTAAAACAGGGTAGTAAAGATATTTTTTAAAAATATTGTTCTTGTTACTGTGGGTACCTTAGTGCAAAAGTGAGGATATTATTTTTATTTTGGTCCCTTTGGTTACTAAAAGACTACTACAAAAAAAAGTCTGATATCCATGTTATTATTAACTAAAACCTTAGTCCTGGAAAATTCCTGTTGTTCTTAATAACATCAGTTGTAAAATAAGTTGCCTCCATTATGATACAAGTCAGGGAGGCAGAGTCTGTCTTAAAATGAATATGTCCTTTTTATAGGTAAATAAGTTAGAAACTGGTTTTAAGGACAGCTCGGAAATTACTAGAGAAGGTAAACTCTACTAAATGTTGTATGTTTTGTTTCTCTCATACTGTTTTTTACCTAGTTTGAGGTATTCAGCCTACAGCTGTAACATGACAATACTATAAAACACAAACTCCATCTTCACTCTAACTGATGTAGTGTTCTACCCAAGGAATGGGAAAATGCTTGTTGCAGATATGTTTATTTGTTTCCTACCATTTCAACTAATAAAAAGCTAACCATCACTATGTTTTCTGTAATATAGCCAAAAACTGCCTCTGAATTCTGTTAATTTTATAAAAATTCAGTATCCACAGTAAGGATACCCTTATTCAGACTTTCCTAAAATATTTGACTTTGTAAAGGAAGTAGGATTCAAGAGTTAAAATCCCCAGTGCCAAAGCCTGGATGGACCATTCAACCATAATTTCCAACACACACTTTCTGCACTTCAGGTGTTTTATTTTCTGAATTCCCATAGGTTCTGTCTCTTTCTTTTCAAGAGGAGGCTGATGTGGCCTGTCCCTCATTGTCACAGCTGTCTGAGCTCTGCCAGTAAATGGCAGACTTTTCACATACCTAGTAAAATGATACTACTTTCATTTCTGACAGTGTATTCAATGCAAGGTCAGTAGAAACACTTTGGAGGTTCATAGTTCATTAGCGAATTCAGCAGAAAGGCTTGCTGCAGCTGGAGTTTATTTTAAATCATATTGGTGTCTGTGAAGCAACAGCATCAAAAAATTACTGTCATCAACAGTGCTCCATGTTTGCTGTGGTCAACTTTCAGGGAACTGATCCAAATGAGCAGGCCAATCAAAATCGAGATTGTTTTCAAATCTATGCTCCCAGGAAAATGATATGTGGTGACAGAAAATGTTGGACCAGAGTTTCACCTGGTGTAAATCAGTATAACATGTAGACTTTAAGACATCAAACTAGTTTGGCATCAGTAGAAATAAGTCAGTTTACAGGAGCTGGGATCCTGACCTACAGTCTTGGTACAGTGCAATACAGTATGTTTTAGTTCAGTTTAGAGTTAATGTGAAAGATATTTCAATATCCTCTATTCATTTTTGTTCATTGCTCACACTATCATCTGCAAGTTTTACTTTTTATCCTGCTACCATAGAAATCCACAATCAATGCAATCTTTTTTGCAAAGAACATTTACCATTCAACTTTTAACTAACTCTCTCAATTGGCATATTAAGGTCAGTGTATGGTTCCTGGATCAAAATCCTTGGGTGGAAGAACTATGTGGGATATATACAAACATAAGAAAATCCCATATTATCTTCTAAATTTCTAGAGCATGGAAGGAGGGAGCTCCTCATTTACTCCCCCACAGACCCCCCAGTTCTGCTCTACTAGCTGAAAAGCCCTTTTCCCATAGCTGTGCTCTCCAACTGTCCATTTATTTTTGAGTCACCTGCCTCTTATTTCTTCTCACATTCGCTGGCATCTGGATTTATTTATTTGTTGTGACACCTGATTCTTTCACCGAGAAAAAAATGCTCTCTGTGTAGAGATGAACTGATAAAAATGCACAACTCAACTGTGACCTGATTGTCAGATTCCCTCTGGTTCCTCTTGCCTTGCCTGGATCTCTTTTGCCATGTTAAGCTGAAGTTGTGTGTCATGGCAAGAAACAGAGCAGCACTATAGCATTGCTTCAGAGAGGAAAAGACACTTTATTTGACCTTCACCACATGTCACTCAGGGGACATTCCTGGTTTTTTTTGTGGTTCTTTGCTTCCTATCAATAGCCATTACTACCTAGGATTTCTGTGACTCGCCTCAGAAATATCTACCAGTTCCCTGGATGTATGCCCAGCTCCATTTCAGAATAAAACATGCAGGTGCACCAAGTCCTCTCCCCTACAGCTACAAGCCCTAATCTCCAACAAGAGGGAATTTGGGCATGACAGAAACCACACCATGCTCCAAACAGGTGCCAGTTTGGATATTTACAGAGACCAAAGTCCAAATGTGCACTAGGGTGCTCATCAAAGCAGACATCTCTGCAGAGCTTCAGTACCTTCCAGCAAGCTGATTGATACTATGTGACAGGGCTAAAACTGTGCAGCCACAGCCTCAGTGGGATGAAGTACATGAGGAAAAAGCAGCATAGTCCCCACAGAGGTTTTACTCCTGATGGCTACACAAATTCAGCCTTTTCTCCTTGACCTGTATATGTTGAAAACTGCACTGAATGAACTGGTCAACTTCAATGAGACTGACTGTTGGATATATATTAGGGTTTGGAATGCAGACTGACACTGTAACTTGGGGAAAAAAAATACAGAGCACTCATGTCTTGTGAAGCAGAACTCCAGTGTCTATCAAAACGCATAGTCTTCCTGAATGTGTCGGGGATGGATTGTAGCCCTAATTAAACACTTCATGATCCAGTGATTAGAACATTATGCTTAGCTGGGGACACCACATGCTCACTAATATTAGTAGAACAACTCTAGCAGAAGAGATGCATCTCTATAATATCTTAGTCCCTGGGGTAAGCACATAGGTCTTTGCTCTGAAATATGGAGAAAACAGTTTTAGTTCCTACATCCCAAGCAAGCAAATACTGCCTCTAACTGCTCAGCATCCACTGAAGATAATCACCCTCAATGAAGTTCTAAGCAGTTGTTGTCTACAAAACTTGCATCTAGCCAATATGTGATCTGAACTAGAGATACAAAATGGGTCTAGAGCTTGCTACACAGGTCCATGCTCTCTCTCTTTAATCCATTTAAAAGCATGACCTTTTTGTATCATCTCTGGCTGCTGACAGACATTATAAAGCAGTGCTATATGTGTGGGTTGCATCATACATTTTTAGAGAATTTTCCTTACCCCTTTCCTTTCTTTTCCTCTCCTTTCTCCTTTTTCCTTTCCCTCTCCTCTCTTTAATCTCTACTTATATGAGATATATATTCAATTTTATATGCATTCCTCTTCTGTCTCTTTTCTTCAGGCTGCTTGTGGGTGTTTGTATACAGGCCACTCAAAGCGAGTGTTCTGGAAAAGGGAAAAAGCCAAATAATCTTCCAAACTGACTCTACAAAGAAAAATATCTCTGTTTTCCTTTTCCGTATACTCCATGCTGTTTCTTGACTAAAACTAAAGCTTAACCTATCAGGCTTTTTTTAATCCTCAAAAATACAACTGCAGCAATGATCTTGGTAGAAGTAAACAGAGATAAGCCTACTGTGAGGAAGTGAGAGGATTAGTTGAATGTCTCTGAATGGGTAAACCACTTATAATCATTATTTGCAGTGTACCCATCATGTGCTTATTATCCTACTATGTGCCAGGAAAGATAGAGTTCAAAATAAATATGGGCAAAATGTTAATCAGCCTCTCTTTTTCACTGCATACATCGGCTTGTTTTATAGCAGAGTTCCTGTAGCACTGCATGGCTTCCAAGGCATTTGCTTACCTAGAGTGTTAGAAGTTCACACAGCTACTGAAAGTTACAGATACCAGGCTCAGATACAGCTTGTTATAGTTTGCCCCACTTCATGAGGATAACCTCCATGAATTATTTTGACCAACACCATTTTAAGCTAGCACAGCAAAATAAATTCTGATTTGAAAGTCTAGCAAATAATTTATTTGCCTCTCAGCAGGTATTCAGAAAAGAGATTTTCTTGACATGCTAAGCAACATATTGTCAGTACTATCACTATCCTCTCACTGAAAAGGAGAAATGAGCATATTTTGGTGCCTGGACAGCAAAATCTTGCTTTCAAGTTTGGTAAAACTCATTTTAATGTAAAAACAAACAACCATATGGTAACCTGCTTTCAGAGAAACATGTTAGTTATCAGATTATTTGTTTTTAATCCACTTTTTTCAGTGGATTAACATTGGCAGTTTTCTTGAAAGTTGTGTTTGAAATGTAGATTAAGTTAAGAGTTTTAGTGACATGACTTTTTGCAGTCCTTTTAGATACATAGATATTCTGGCATTAAAGCATGTCAGAACAGAATGTAGACAAGTATCTTGTGGCTGTAAGTGAAATTCTTTTAAACAGAAATACATCAGAGACAAACTTTTAGTTCAACATCCTGTAGTTATAAACAAATTAGACAGGATTTTTTGAGAAGTCATCGATCAAAAAAAAAAGCTGTCTGTCTTTCGATGGGCCAAGTGCAAACCAGTTCTGCAAATGGCTTTTAGCAATTGATAAAATAAGGTTCTGGATAGCCTTATGAATGTTGTAGAGGAAAGCAGACAACCCAAACTGAGGTAATAATTCAATGAATGAGATTGTACCACTTGAATGACTGCAGTACCAGTAGCTAAAATCTGGTAATCCAGAAATTTCTTCTCAGTCTCTGTTCTTTTTAAATTACTAAAAATAGGATATTACTTTTATCCAATAAAAATTGGATTTTTTTTTTTTTTAGTTCCTGAATACAGTGGAATTATCCTCAGTCTATGTGTGAGGAATCAAACATGCAGATTGTTACCAATGATGACAGCTTCTTGAAAACTGTGTTGAGCTTTGGAAAAATGTTGGTGAGTTTAAGTTACTCTCCTGGAAATCGTTAGAACTGAAAAATCAATATTTTCTTAGAAATTTGACATGTAAAAAAGGCAAGTAACCTATATAACAAGAAAAGGTACTCAGCTTACCAGTACTGAAGAGCAGAGTGAAATTTCCTTAGACTTCAGGACTTGCAGAGATGGTCTAAGATGTGTTTTCAGACAAATGTTTTTTTATTTCCCTGGGGAAATTGTGCCATACAGCTGAATACATTGAGAAAGCAAGAAATTACTCTGCTGAGCAGATTCAGCATGCACAGTAGTCAGGGAGTAAAAGAAGCATGTTTTCATAACCAGAAAATCTACATGGTCACTGAGCAGAAGTTTAGATATCATGATGTTTTCCTCTGACTGTTAAAGAGTGGAGATCAAATAGTGAAGATTAGACAGGATCTAAATGTCTTCATCATTTTGTGAGTTTTAATCCATAGCATATGGGCATATAAAGCATAGTTATAAGCTTATATGTAGTCATATACTGATATTAAGTTTCTTATAAGACAGTTTATACTGTAACAGTCTAAAAACCTTTGTATGAGAAGCTGTCATAAAGGCTTGATATAATTATTATAAGCAACCCATAAGCAGTCGAATTATCAGCTAATCCCTTTTTCTGTGTGACACATTTACCTTCATATGGAAGAGATATAATATACTAGCTTGCAATACTATGAAGAATATTTGGTGCTGTAATTTGATACAGGTGCACACTGAGAAAGAAACCAAAGAAAATATCAGTCCAAAGTGAAATGTGTTTGAAAACAGGTAGTGAGAACATCCAATGAACCTGAAGCATTTGAAGTGCTAGCGACAGCTTTACTTTTAATCACAAAGACATTTTGGTGTTGTTTCTACAAACCTCTGTTTTGATATTTTACTACCTCACTTCTTTACATTCTTGTTTACCCTGCCACTATTTGTCTGTCTCTAGATTGCGAGTTCTGCAAAGCAGAGCATCTCACTATGTGTTTGTTTAATAATGAGGATCCCAATCTCTGATGAAGCCTCTAGACACTGCTGGAAGACAGGAATAATGATTTTGCATTGACTTCAGAAACACGTGTAGTAACAACAGTTCAACATTTTTGCTTCTTTGCAGAAGCCAACATAGCACTGTGGGACAATTTCTGTTCTTTTCATGCTCTGTTCCCCTGTTTTCCCTGTACCATGTGACACTTCTCCTGTGTTGTCTCAGTAGAGGCTGTTTACTGGGACTAACTTAATTTAGCTGAATCATTTCCCTCAACACCAATTAAAATTCATAACCATGTCTGCGAAAAGAATTTTAGTCCAGGAAGCAAGTGGGTGGTTGATTATTTCTATGTGACATATCTTTAAAACAATGTAGAACTAGAAAGACCAGCTTTAGATTTTTAATGGGACTTAACCAGATTCTTAATGGGCTTTTGATCCTTATAGTAATATGTAAGCTTTAACATAACAGAAAACAACACTTTTTTTTTTTTTTTTTTCCTGAAATAGTCATGTTTGTTTCCTCCTGCACTTCAGCCCCCAGCTATTCTACTCCAAGGGAGCAGAAGTCACAGTTGATCATTTGAGATGCAGAGGGCCATGACAAATGATGGTTTTATGTCTTTCAAATGGCAGACAAGAGGTTTGGGATATGGTTTCTCATGTCAAAAATATTTTCTCTAATAGTATAATTTGGATTTAGAAAGATCCCTTAATGAACCATCCAGTCTGCCCTTTTACATTATATCAGTTATTAAACTCGATAGTTAAATTACCATACCAGGAGTCAGAAGATGTGTACTCAGTAGAGTTTGTACTCAGACTTTCACTATGGCATTAGGGATGTCACTCTCAATGCTCCATGTATCAAGTTCCCTAACTTTGGAACAGGACTGTAAGATGGTATTTTCTCCTTTCTTACTTAGCAGATAAAAAATATATATGTAGAAAATACAGCAACAAAGCATTTCCTGTCATAATACTTCTTTAAATTAATCTGAGTACTACTGCAATACCAAGAGTAAAAAAAAACAGTCCAATTTAAACCAGAAAGAATTTTTGAGCTCATAGAATATAATAGTTAAAAACAGTTGTAAGGGTCATGAGTCAAGATGATTTATGAAACAATCTATTATAATTGATAAAACTGTTTATGGGAAATGAAAGTGTTTAATATTAGGTTGCAACTGATGGTATGATTATCTCAGCACTGGCTTCTAGTCTGAGATCCTAAAGTATTAACTTTGACCATCTGTATGCTTACCTGTTTTGTTTTCTGAATAACAATTGAAAAACATTTGCATAAATGCAGTAGATGTGGATTCAAAACTTACTGCATAACACATCAGGAAAAATTCCTATGCCTGTGGACTGCAGCAGGGAACCAGAAGTAACTGTACAGAATACCTCATCACCAGGCAGGGAATCAAAAAATTTGACATATATATATATATATATAATGCTTATACTTGCAATAATTTCATTTGTATGCTAAGAATCACAGACAAGAAGCCATCTATTTTTCTGTCAGTGATTCAAATTTAATATTCTTTTAAAGATGTATGAATGATGAGGCAGAAGTTGGCCAGCAGATAGAGGTGAAAACACTTTCAAAGTCAGAACTGGAATCATGACCCCAATTGATAAAACCCACACACAAAATTATGGACTTGAAAAACACAAGCAGAGATTCAAAAAAAACTCTGAATCACCATTCTTTTTGCGTTCTCTCTTTGCTTTTTCTCTGGTATGATTTTATCATATCAGGTACACACCAGTTCAGATACAGCCATGCTACCAGCCCCCAAGGAAGTTTACTATAATCCTGAGACTTGTTCTATCCTATAAAATATCCCACCAACCTGCTTACTCAGGTAGTGAGAAAATGTATGGAAAAAACACCTATGTTCCTTATATTTTCTCAGTCAAAGACTGATTTATCATTGACTTGACTCCAATATAAGTGCAAAATTATATCACTCTGATTTTGAGTGATCTTGGAATTACATTAGTTTTGGATGCATCATGCCACATGGTTTCACTGAACATATCTCTCTCTTTTGATTGTCTCACCTACAACCCCCAAACACAACATGCCTTACTAAAACTAAGACCCTGCAAGTGCAGTCAAACTTCAGTCTTATAGTTATTGAGACTTTTAACAAATGGTGTGCACCAGAGAGAACTATATTGCTTCTGCCATCCATGTGGTACTTTCCTACATCATCTTCATATTTACACCAAACAATCGCAGTACCCAGCTTTCAAAAAAACCTTCAGAATACAACATGCAAAGACATAGGACTCTCCAGAGGTATGCAATGAAAACAATATAAATAAACCAATTAGATGCAAGAGGTAAATCAGTATTGTAATTATAATTTATTATTTATAAAATAAGATAAACATACTGAGTTGAATTCAGCCCTTCACAACTCCATTGATTTCAGGCATAAATTTGGTGAAATAGATTTGTATAATTTATGCATAAGTTATCATTTTTATTTATTTGTTCTCCATTTCATAGATCCAAGACTTTGTTGAATCTTCTGTCTCTTCCTCTAAACTAGCATTCCAATTTTGACTCTATCTCTCCACCTCTCCAGATAAAGTCCTTGTTCATCTTTCTGTGTTTAGGTCTCCTTCCTCACTGTGTCTAGCTTTCTGTCCTTTCTCCCTTTCATTCTTTCACTTTCCATTACCCTGTGTCTTAGAACGTCTTTCAAATATAAGGAGTCTATTCCATGATCATTTCCAAGATTTTCTTTCATCTCCATCATCCTTTTCAAGCTCTCCATTTCAAGGCACTGAACAACTGATCATCCATTTCATCTCTCCAAGTCTCTTGATGCTTTGTTCAAGACTATTTCTTAATAATCTTCTTTAACTGCTGACAGTTCTGTGCCTGATGTCATGCTTCCCTCACCTTTCAGTTCAGTGTACAGACCAACTCTTTCCTTATGATAGATATGACTGCCTGGTTTCTGCAGCATTTCCCTAAGCACCATATATACATGTCTTTCAAATACTCCAGAGACTGTAACTCCACCATTTCCCTGTGTAGCCTGTTCCAATGCTTGATAACCCTTTCAGTGAAGAAATTTTTCCAAATATCCAATCTAAACCTCCCCTGGCACAACTTAAGGAAGGTTGTTTCCTCTCATCCTATCATTTATCACTTGGGAGAAGAGACTTACATTCACCTTGCTACAACCTCCAGATATCCTACTATTATCTTAGAACAACAACAAAAAAATAATTGCAAACTTTGGAAAAATAAAAAAATATTTGCCAATATTTTCTTGGTGACTTAAAGGAGCTGTATTCAAAATTATTCATGACCTTCTTCAAATCTGATGGTCATGCTTCTTCTGTTACAATAGGTCCTGTATTAAGAGGCATGTGGTCTGGCCGGGGCTAGAGGATAAAAAGGAAATTGGAATAAATTCTTACACTATGTGTAGAAGATGATCAGTTTCATCAGATGGAGTACATGGTATGGATGAAGTCACCTCATCTCAGACACAAAGTCTCTGAACAATTTCTGAGCAGCATAGGAAACTAGGAGTGAAACAAGCCAAATGAAAGTCCCTAATTGGAAGAATGGAAGGTTTAAATAAGCCTGCACTGGCAACTGAAAGAAAAAAAAAAAAAAAAAAAAAAAAAAAGAAAAGAAAGGAAGAACTTTACTAATACTATTACTAGAAATTTTCAATATTTTTCAGTAAACCTGGATAGACATGGCTCATTATGCTATCATTTCAGAATGTGGAGGAGGAATACACTTCTCATAAAAAATATACAAAAAGAACTATAAAAGACTGCCAAAAAGGTTCACGATCAGGTTAGTGGGCTGGCAACTCTAGAAAAATTGGAGGTTTGATGACTCCTTTGAACCGTGGTCTGTTTGTGACAATTGAAAATAAGACAGCTGGCCAAAAAGTTCAACTGAGAGTGCCTCCCTGTAAAGAGAAGCAACTGAAATGGAGTGTAAATCTTAGACAAAAATTTGCTCCTCAAATATAGGATGGATCTTCATGGGAAACAGGAGTAAGGAGTTGGAAGCTTTCCATTCCAGGTAGGCTTAAAATGCTTTTGTTTGTTTGTTTCCTATGCAATTTCCCAAGCCACTGGGATAATGTATAAAAGAGAACAACTCTTTGGGCAGTCACTTTCAGACCTCTTCACCAGAAAAGCCTATCAGCTTTGACCTGAGCTTGCTGCCTGTTGAGACTTTGTGGAAATGCCTGATGCTTTTTACTGGTCAGCTTTCATCAGCAATGCACTTGGTGCACACTGGCACTGCTTACTCTCCAAGCACGTTTAGGCAATGTACAAACCCAATGAATGGAACTGAGGTTTCTGAAATTTGGAAAGCTGATATGTCTGCTGCCTACACCTGATAAAATGAATACAACTTCCACCTACAGTCCCTAACATTTGGAGCAAGTCATGAACCTTGTAAGAGAAGTCAATCTAATTAAAACAGTACCAGGTTACAGAGCCATAAAGAGGAATAATTAAAACCTAAACCTGATACCACAACCCAAAACGGAGCAAGAGACAGAATGAGCACACAAGGGGAAATATAAAGGTATTTTAATCAAAACAGATTGACTTTAAATGAAAGAATTGAAAAAATAAATAAAGAGCTTTAAATGGAAAGCAAGGTAAAAAGGAACTACAATTCTGTACTGCCTCTGAAGCAGTCAGGAATAAAAAATACAATGAATCTGAGAGCAAATATAAATCTTTAAGCAAAACAAAAGACAAATGGATAAGAGGAGTCTACCAAAATAGATTCCTAATATATTTTTACTTTATGGGAGAGTAGGACAGATATTTATCTGAATTTTTATTAGTTTAACTCCTGTGCCACAATGGTGCAGAAGGATATAATTTTCTTTGCTTAAGCCTGACAGCAAATGGAGGGACTGACTGTGATACTGAAGATTAAAAGCATGTTTTTCATCAGATGGGTACACTGAGGTCCTTGAAACAAGCTGAGTAAGAACTTCACATATATTTTCCTTGTTTTAGATGTGTGACTAAAGAGGTTACTGGCCCTCACAGCTGCTGGTTGCTTGTCACTTCCCCTTGCAGACCTTACCACTCTTGCCAGTGTGCTAGCTCAGTAACTAGTAAGGAATTAAAGCTGCTCAGCATATTTATATGCTAAATTCTGGAATCTACTGGCTTTTTTTTTTCTTTCCTTTTTTCCATCCACTTTTTAAAAAATTGAATCAGAGTAGAAGGTGACAAATCAAGCAGATTGGAGCTGTGGTAACCTCCAGCATGAATCAGGAGCAAGCAGAAGTTGCTTTTCAACTTGGTATCACTTCACCCAGAAGGCAGTTTGTAAGCAAGCTGTTCCTTGTGTGAATGGCAAGGGTTGATTGTAAGGCTAGATTTTGCCAGCCCGTATTCCTGTGCAGGTAATACTTTATTAACAGGAGGAGGGTGGAGGAAGAATTCAAAATAGACTTTGAAGAACCAACAAGCAGGACAGACCTTGTACTCACTCCATGGAGCAAACAAGCAGGTATGCATCTCAAAGATTTCATTGTGAAGCAGTGCAAACTGCAAGCCTCTCTGGAGCCATAACTGGGTTAGTATGGGCATGAAATTGTAGCATAGATGTAGGAAGGCAAGGCTGGGTGTAGTAAAATTGCCTGTCACTATGAAAAGCCTTGAACCTCATAATCATGATCATAAAGGAGAATGAAGCTCACAAATGCACTGTTAATATACTGGTCAGTGTTTAATGAAACTTAAGTCAAATGAACTTGAAAAATGCCAGTCCCAAACCAAATTACTGAGTCTGAGAAGTACTCTCTTCTGCCAGAAAATACTTTTTCCACCTGTCTGTGGAGAATGAGACATGTTAAAACCTGCATTAGAGGGAATTCAGGGAAAAAAAAAAAAAAGCAAGTTAATAACTTTTACTGCTTCTACATGACAATCTTGCCATTGTGCAAAATACGAACTATTCTGTTTTGAGATTCTGACACTCTTACCACCACTGAAGAACAGTACCCTTTCCCAACACTAAGAAGTGATTCATGAGAATAGTGCTAATAATGTCACTGAGAAGCGGTATCTCTGCTGTAAGTCAAGTCTTCACAATCTGGACTTCTGAGGTTAATCCAATTTGTAGAGCTGGTTTGTTAGAGATCAGGATGAACAGTTAAGATGAACTTGTGCTAAGTTGAAGAACCAGGCACTGTATGTTATACCTACCTGAATTTTTTTTTGTTTAAAAGCAAAGCAACAAGTCAATAAAAGCACTACTAGGATTTAATAGCTCAGTTAGGCACATCTCAGTCATCACTGCGTTAACCGAACCACCATAGTAGTCACGGGGTAAGCTGCAGACAGACTGATATACTCCTGCACAGTCAGAAACTAACACTGAATGGGAGAAGGTACAGTTGCATTAGCAAATTGCAATGGCAAACTGTGCAAACTAAAGTTCCCTAGTTCTCAGTATTGAGTATTACTTAGTTTTAACACCTTTGGCCATCAGTCACCATCTTCTACGCAACAAGCCAGCTCATACAAATACATCTGAAAAGCTTGCTAAGAAACTTTTTTTTCCTATGAAAAAATATTTTTATTTCAAATTAGTTCTATCAAGAAAAACATATTTCTTATTCCTCCCCTTTGTTCTCACAATGGAGGGATGTTTTGTTTATTTCTGAAAGGACAATGTCAGCTCTGCATCTCATGTCTGAGATTTAGCAACAGTCACTGTCATGAGCTCTTCTGAAAGACTGAGTGCCACAACCCAATCCCTGATGCTGAGAAAACCTATCTGGATTTCCCTAATCTTGGTCATCTTGTGGGATAATTCTTCTTCATTTGAATTAGAGGATCATTTAAAAAAATAAAAATAAAAAAAAAGGATATAAAAAAGAATTCCAAAACATAAGTCTGACACAACCCTATTGTATTAGAGGACGAGAATTACAACTATACCATCACTGAAGGAAGCTCTGAGGTGAACATATCAATATTTACAGTCTAATCATTAGGTCACGTTTGTGCCTGACACAGTAGGAACTCTGTCCCTAGAAGATGGCCTTAAGACATTACAGTAATACAGGTACAAGAAGAAGTAACTAGAGATGAGAAAGTATTGATGTAAAGGGGTGAATAAATTTGCTGCTGAAGGAAAGCGAAGCACTGAT
>NW_008626434.1:25890-45140 GCF_000691845.1 Merops nubicus
GTCCTGTTGACTTTAATGGGATCAAACGAAAAAACAGAGTGTGATTGCATTATGGTAGAATTTATGCATTCATTAGAAAGTGCAAATACTGTTCCTTGTTTACATTTAAGTTTTCATTTTAATTGTACCTTAATACATTTTCCTTGGGAAACAAACAGATGTGACAAATCAAGCCAGGGAATTTATTGTAATAGATGCGAAGAACTAGAAGCCTGCTGTGAGCCATCAAATACATTTGGAGGTCAAAGCCATACTATTAAATACTAAGTTCTGGGGAGGAAATGATTCTGGTAATGTTACCTGGATACCTCATTGCATACAGACAGTTGGCTATGCAGTTAACATGTGAGAAGCACTCTTTCAGCAACTACCTGGTCATAAGCAACTGCAGTGGACTCTCTCACACTTGTCATGTGAGTAAAATGCCTCTTCTCCTGTTGTAGCTGTAGGTAAAGCCATATACATTACTTCCAGCTTTAATTCCTTAAACACTATTTTAAATTTGTCTCTTTTTAAATCTCTTTTTAAAACTTAAATTATTATTTTTACATGTTCACTTGGAGTCTGCACTTCCCTCTTGTCTTTTCCATTTCTGATAGCCCAGCAGTGGACATTCTATCTTTGTGGACATCAGCAGGTTCCTCTGTCTCAATTCTATATGCGTTAATTGAAATGTATTTGTGTTTATACAGAGAGGTATATGATGGCCTCTAGTGGTTCTCTGTATATGTGCAGATACAATATTCAATGCGCCTCTCTTTTTGTGAGTATGCACGCAGGAAGATAAAATATTGATGCCTAGCTGTTGTCTTTTATGAAAAAAAAAAAAACAACCTTCTGGCAACAGTAAGCAGAGCTGAATAATATGTCCAGCAGAGAGAAGGAAGTCTCTTCCATCAGAATGTAAGCTGGAATGTTTCTAAGCACTGCTTACAACAGTCAATGTAACATAATCGCAAACCACCTAAAATGTCCCTGGTTCTTTGGACTGAACATCATAGATGAAGTTATTCATTCTGAATGGAGGCATCCTTCCTGTGTTTGTCAGCCAAAATCACAGTAACCTTGCATGCAGAATGGACTCCTAGTTCTGTTTCCAGATGAAGAACTACATGAATGTTGACTGTTAGGCAACAAATGTGTTAGACTCATCTTTCTTCTGAATCACATCCAGGTCTGTACAAAATCTTGCCTTTCTTAAATAGATTGCCTATTAGATCCACACAATCTATCTGTGCTCTCACTGATTGAATGTACATGCCTTGCAGCGCTGATTGCCACTCTAACAAATCTGTACTCCTCAGGACCTGACTTTGACTGGCCAGAGTCAGCAATTCCCTGATTTGAAAGGCCAGATAATTAAAATGTTAGGCCTGGCAGCATCCTCTCTCTGCATGTTGCACCAAGTGTTTAGGTTATTTGCTCCTTAGGATCCCTCCCTGTTTAGAGGAGCAGGTTTGCCAACATGACAGGGAAAACAGCACTTTCCAGCTCATTCTCTGGAGGATGTATTGTTCTAGGCAAGGAAATATTCTGATTTTGAAATGTAGCTATGCTATGTAGCCAGTTTTCCTCTTTTTTTTTAAATTGGAATTTAAAAAAAAAAAAAATTACACCAGGTTAACCATTTGAATGGGAAAAAAATAGTTATACTGGCTTACCTATGTGGTTCTTCAAAGGCTTTTTGATGTAATAGTGTTAGCATTTTTGAACTTAGAGCTACTGTTTTAGAGATTTTACTTAGTTTAGTTCAAAAGAAATCCTCTTTCTGAATAATTTGGCATCTTCTATTGTTAAAAGTTATCCACAAGAGAAAAAAAAAAAAAAAAAAAATACCTAGCATCGAGAAAGAAATACATTAAGTATTTAAATCCCCAAACATTTAAGTTCCTTAGTCTTACTTTTTATTCTTTTTTTTTTAAGTTGTTCATTTTTTGTCTATTTTTCATTTTTAAACTCTACAGATACATCAGTAAATGACAACCATATAGATGCAATATGTTCCAGTATAGTCTTCAAATACTTCTTATTTGCACAGATGACCAGGTTATGTGCTTAAATGTGTACCTGAACGTCCAAGCATAGGATTTCAATGTGTTAAAACACTGAAAGATCAGAATACAAATCCATAATGCCAGACCTCAGAAAGAAAAAGAGTCTAACAAAAAGTCATTTAGGAAAAAGTAATGGTAGGTTTTGATTCTTGTTATTGAAATCCTACCAATGTAGTTAATAAGGAAGAGGAAGATTATTTCACTTTTGGCTTCTCAAGAATTTAGAAGGTGAAATATAGGATAATATAGCTGAGGGATGTTAGACATGGAGAGAAGGTGGGTGAAAGGCTGACAAACCTCAGAAATTATCTAAAACTTTTCATTCTGTATTATCAGACATTCTAATGTAATTTAAATAGCATCAACAAATTGTCAAGAAAATACATTTCCAGCTGAGCTGTGTTTTCAGTTTCAACCTTACTTCCTTGCAAACGAAGTTTTCTGGTTGCAACTTTCTACGTGTGATCATTGCTGATTGTCTGCCACACAAGATCTCTTCATGTGCATCTCTTTATTTATATTTTTGAAGGCAGGAATTAATTTGGAAAAAGAATTCAGTTTAAAAACAAAATAAAAAATCTAAAATACCATACTAGGAAAAGAATACTGTTTAGTAAGAAGGAATTACTGCATATAGATTTAAGTGAAATAAAGGACCTAATTAGCTACACAGAGCAAAGGTAATAAATATTTTATTCCATATATCAGTTGATGATGCTGTTGAAACACTTTCACCTTTGCCTCTACACTCATCTCATTCCCCATGGTACAGTCTATTATTTGTTTTGCTGACAACAAATGCTCAAACATCTGACATTAGATCACTTTCAATTCAGTGTGTTAGAACTGGAGACTGAAGCTCCAGGGAAGAGGCATTTCAGCTTAATGCCAGTTAAGTAAAAACTGTCCCTGTACTGAAAAACAGAAGTGATTTGAAACAAGTCCTTTAGATCATCTAGGTCGCTCCAGATAAAAACTGTTGTATGGCTTTATTTAAACCTGACCTTCCCTTTTGGATTTCTTTGTTGTGACACACAGGTTTACTTTTTCTTTGCCAGGCTCCACATCATATATGAGCAAAATTCTGAAACCATCAGTTTCAAGTTTAAAAAACAACCTATTAGCAAAATCCTTTCAAAACTGTGCCTAGATGAAATGGCTTTTTCATTACCATAAGCATAGAAAGGATATCTAATAAAGATTTAGAAGTGCCTACCAAGCAGTATGTGGGAGAAGAATCACTTATGCAATGCTATGAAGCATATCCATATTCTTAACATGCTGAATGCCTTCTTATAGTACAGTCTATTTGATGAGATTGTGTGTTTGTTGTCCTTTCTTGGACACTATGTGCTTAACTTAAGAGTTTTAGAAAACTGGACAAGTTGTGAAGGTGATGATATAGTCTATAAAATTGCCCTGATTCACAGAGTTGCTGAGAGCCTCTTGAAGCAATTGGCTCCACAGCCACTTAGAATTGCTGAAAATAAACCATTTTCTCCATTACTCACTAGTCTGAAATGAAGCATGATCCAAAACACCTGCCTTCTACATTTCATTAGAAGGTTCAAGAAACTTAAAAAGAAAATGGAAATCAGATTTCCACTTTCTCTTCTATTTTCATATAATGTTTATATAATTTCTTCCTTTTCCTTACGAACAGAAACCTTCATTTCAGATCCTTGCCCGAGAGAATTTCTCTTGCCCAGCATAAGCCATACTGCCAGCTTGCTTCAACATATGTGTGGGTTCAAAAATATCAACCTTTAAATCTGAATTTATATTCCCAGTGAAGTTTTGGGGTGTTACTGAAAGGGGAAGCTAAAGATCTGTCTTATTATTGGGAAGCTGATACATTTCTGCTTCATCCAAAGCTATTCTTGAGGTACCAGGAGAGTCTGTTTTGCTTCTATGCTGTCCCTCTGCTATTGTTTACAAATGATGCATTGAAAATCCTGTTCCCAGTGAGGTCAGGAGCAAGCCTGCTATTGATTTCTGAGAGGCAAGCATTCACACAGTATCTTTATGTATTTTCTTCCTCTGTGTAGGGACAAAAGTTTTTGTGTTTGGAATAGATAATTAAATTGTCATTGTACTATGAACTAGTACTGCTCTTTGAATTATTTTCCAACTCTTTATTTAAAGAACTAGACTCTGAAATTAAGAAAATCTGTCTTTAATTACTATTCTCTAGACAAATTTGGGGTTTGTCTTTTTAAATGAAAAATCAATCGCTTTTTTCCTTTGAAGCACGAGGGCCTAATGACATTCTGAGTAAAGTGTATGCCAATTGAGCCAGTATTAATAAAATTAGAATAGCATACATCAACAATTTAACTTGGTTGTGACAAACCTCAAGAAAAAATCATATTGTCATCTTGAGGTAGATGATTTCAATGGTGGATCTGCAGGATACAGTGCAAATTAAAAAAAGTAATAATAATAAAACAAAACAATGAAAATGGGGAGAAGTTTGCCTAACAAAGCAAAATCATTTCCCTGATGCTTGGATGTTAGAGACTAGTCCAGTTTTTGTGAAGACTCTTCAAACTGGTAAGTACAACTGTGCCTCTGGGCATGCTCAGCTGGATTATTGTCTTGTCAGAGGTGAAATCATTTCTCTTGTGATTGTGACTGTGTAATTTCCAAGAACCATTATTCTGAGCAAATTTTTGGGGGGACTCAGAGTGTACAAGAAATGGTCCTGTAGGGACACAACAGAAACTAAAACAATTTACCCTTGGTGAAACACAGCAATCAGAAGAAAATTACTTATGGTAGTTTCCTTTTGAAGGAAAATAAAGGTCTGCATTTTGAGGTCAATTTTTAAATAAGATATTCCAGTTTAGAGTAAATTGATTTATAGTGATAGGTAATTATTATTTCCCTCTTGGTAAATTTAATCTTTTCTAAGAGAGTGCCCTTTTATCTGGAAAATCATGCAAACAAAATACTGAGAAATTATTTCTGAGAATATATCCCAAGTTTGATTGATTAATTTTTATTTTTATTTAAAAAAAAAAAAGAAGAAAAAGTTAGTTATAGGAAAAGATATTGAACAATATTATCTAAAACTCCTCATTTAGTTAACTCTTGATTATATGTGGAGGACAAAGTATTTAATGTTAAACTCTAATAGGTGACTACCTGTTTCCTATTTGTCCTGTAAGGTGATATTTTTTTCTGTAGTTTATGTCACTTATAGTGTTCCTTTGTTACATGGTGAAAGGGAAAGCTAAATCAATTACATAAAACTGAGAAATGTTACTTTTCATGACTGTTTTCTTCAGGGTACAACTCAATCTGAGAAATATTGTCAAAATTAAAACTCCAAAACCAGCAGAACTGCATAAATTGTGCACCTGGAATTACAGTTGCATATGAGAGTTTGTTCCTTAAATCATGGTGTATCCCAGGCTTTGCAATCCAGATAAGGCTGTGATATGCAAGGGAGAAGATCCTGGGGAGTCTAAATTAGCCACTTGTACAGAGGACCTCCTTCCTAGAAATGAACAGAGACAAATGGTCATTCCCCTGAGGGATCTGGCCCATTCAAAGAGGTTCACATATCTCTTCATTTATAATAGAAGCCTAAAGAACTATTTTACAGTCATTGCTGAAATTCATAGACTTAAATTCTGGATAGCAGGGGTTAGGTGAAGTGACTCTTCATGAGAATTGCAGGCTTGCAATTTTAAAGTTCTTCACAGATGATGAAGATGGAGAAGTCAGGGACTTTCAGCAGCTGAGTTTCTTTCCCAAAGTGCTGAACGTTTTCATGTCATCTTGTGATTCAAAGCGTATATTAGGAACAATCAGGCTCTCTGTTTTGAACATTCTGACCTAATTCATCTTATTAAAAGATAAATTGCAACAAAGGAAAGGTAACAAATTCTTGAGTCCTAAATGTGCTTTTTTTTTTTAGAAACATGTAAGGATAAAGCTTAAAAAAATAGACACATCTGCATTCAGTAATATATCTCTTCTAAAATGCCTGACCGCTTATTGGGATTTGAGCAAACAAAATTATTTTAAACTGATTTTGTCATTTTATATCTCTCTTTTGCTTTTCACTGAAAGATAAGCATTAGAGAAAGGCTAAGACTTGACAAAAAGCTGGATAAGAGCTCTGTGTTCTGAGCGGGGTGATAATGTATGTATGCTACTTCAGAAGTCTTGTATTAAGAAACAGTTTGAAATTCCATCCTCAAACTCTCACTTTGTCAATCTCTTAAAACTCATGGAATTTATTATGGCTAGTTCTTCTTCACTTATATTCATGGCAAGAATACTTTCATTGTTTAATCAGATCAGCAAAAAGCTGCTAAATGTTGATTCTGCTGTGGCTGAGCTACAAATCAAAATTAGTTTTAATAGTACAGTAAAAAAAATTATGACTTAATTAAAAAGCTATATTTAAATACACTAAAATAGTAAGTACCATTTGAAATAATAAATTAAAGTTTATGAAAATTGGATTGTAAATCATAGGGCAAGATTACTGTCCACTAACAAGAAAATATCATGAAACAAAGTTTCCTCTCTGTAGAGTATCTCAGAAAAAAAAAAAAAAAAAAAAAACCAAAACAAAAAACCAAACCACTGTTCCCCAAATTTCATTAGATTATGGTTTTTTTTTTTTGTCTAAGAAAAGAAGTCACTTTATGAAGAGGTGTAACATTTCAGGGAATTTATACAGATGAAGGCTAACTAACTAATTAGCAATTTGACATTAGTCAACATGTCTAGAAGTATCTGAACAAAAAAACCCACAAAATATAAAGGGGTATATTAGTGATCTTAATGTACAATTAATAATTCACAACATTATTTCACAGGTAATTCCACAGTTTTCAGCAGACAAAACAACTTGGGAGATATTAATTAGCATAAAAGTTTTTCAGTTTGACTCAAGAACTGCAGAATCATACTGAGTGGAGGAGGGTGGTTTGTGTTTTGTTGTTTGTTTTTTTTTTCTGAGGGGGGAAGAGTTGCCAACCAAAATTAATGCTACTAGTCTCAAAAGCTGCTGAGAGCTAATTGCTACAGCCATTTTTGGTTATATTTCAGCCTATTAACCAGAATACAGATGAGAATAATTGTAGAAAAAGGAAAAAATATATGTCAGCAGGGGTAGATTACTTAAAGAGAGCATGGTACAAATCATAACTGAATAGTCTGGCTTTTGCTCCAATCCCAAGGCAATAAAACTACTCACTGTCCTCCACATTTAACTTTGAAGTCAAAATTCATCTGAGCAAAACATTAAAGCCAGAAGTGGGAATGATGATTCTTGTAATCTCTTCCTCTATTTTATAAGGAGTCCTCCTCACAACTGTTCAGAAATCTGTCTTATATGAGTCTTACTGCCTTGATCTTAGGAAAACAAACAAACAAATAAAAAACAAACAAACAAAAAAAAGGCAAACAAAAGAAGCATAACTCCTACTTAATCTTCACTGAGAAAGAATTGCTTCAAGAGATGTTTTCCCCTCTTTTTATTTCTGGCTCAATCTATAAACAATATGCCATCACTGAGAGGAATAAAAGAGTCATTTTATAAGGATAGTGGTACTTGGATGAAAATGTGCTTTACCACTTACTTCATGAATAGCAGCTCCAGCTTGTCAACAGTCTTTAGGACCTTTTCAGAAAAGTCTGGAATCACCATCCATTGCTTAAAGTGGAAAAAAGCTTAAGTTCATTCTAAATATATTTCTCCTGAGCAAAAGTTATTATAATTGTTCCACTGGATTCCATCTAAAGCAAACAGTAAAATGTTGGAGGATTTTTGAAATTACTGAGATAAAAGTGTTTGAGATACACCTGGATGCATAGAAATTTGTCTGCCTGGTCTTAGACCACTTAAGAAGAGAACTGAACTGTCCTAATGTCCAGGCTCTATGCTAATACTTTTAGATGACAGAGAGTTATATGATTTGGTGACAATGTACAAAAAAGAGTTTTTCTTGCATAACAAGATTTTAGAGGGTACAGGTGGGGGTGTGTGGATGTTTATCAATTCATAATAAGGATAAAGCATTATGAAGGCATTACTACTAACACGATGGGAAGTTATGCTTGTCTAATTCACTTTGACTGAAAGCAAAAGGAATCTGTAACTGATACTTGCAATGGCATTTGTACTTTCTTACAAATTATTGTAGCATTAAGAAACATATTCAAGAATGTAGATGGGCCTACTCCCCAAAAGAGACTCCAAGTTTCATAGCAAGCAGAAAATAAATAATCTCTCCCACAGAAAGATCCAAAACTTAGTGATATGCTTGACAAGCATGGTTAGTAGATAGCACACCAAGCTGCAGCCATCTTAAAATCTGGGTCATGCCTGACTGACTATTTTAAAATTTTTCACCATGATTATTCAAATTTTTGCTTCACAGGAAGATCTCATGAACCACCCTGGATAGTGTTACCAATCCTTCAGAAAGCCATTGAATGCTCACTTGAGTGTGGTAAGGGTCACTCATCACAAGCATTTGCTACACATTTCACAAAAACAAAAATTGACAAAAAAAAAGGTAAATGAATAACTGATCAACAAATCTCAGTAAATCTGTCAGTCTAAGTAGTGTGGGCCATTTGCTATTAGAAACTGTACCACTGGCATTTTCAATTTTATTTTTGGTTTTAAATTTGCACTTTGCAATTAATATGCTTCAGGGATTAAGTTTTAAGCTCTAGATCAGAAGCTGGTGATGGATGTGATTCCTTGCAGGAGTTATTCTTAGATAATATTTTACACTTCCATTTTGTGTCTTTCTTCTGAGGCTCGCAAACTACTTTCCAGTGTTGAATGGCTCTTCATTATTATATTTTAGATAGATAGGTAGATGTGATAACTGTTTCACTCTTGACCAGAGAAGATATGATTCTCCTAGCACAATGCATTAACTCAATGTCAAAATTTGCCTTAGAAAACTAAAGTAGCTGCACTGTGCTTCAGCTGATTAATTAGAGAATTAGTAATTAGAGATTAATTAGAGAATAAGGTAGAGAGCTTCAAGATCAGAAAGTATGTATTCAAAATACCATAGAGGTCTATTTAGTTATCAGGGCAGAAGAGAAATTAGGTACCAGCTTTATGTATATGGCAGTGTTATAAATTAGTATTGAAGGGGTATTGGGTTAGGTTGGTTGTGATTTTAATTGTGAAAAAAGAGTTGAGGTTGAGATGTTTATGCAGTATTTGTTTTTTAGGGGAAAATAAATTGAAGTTTTTATATGTTTAATAATTAATGTTGAGATTAGGATATATACATATTAGTTTGAAACTAAAAATTTATTTTGGTAATGAAAAAAAAATAAAAGGGAGGAAAAAAGGAAAGGGAAAAGAAAATTGAGAAAGTCTCTGTTTGGAGACTGAGGATTGAAAGTTATTTGAATTTGGTGTTTAGGATGATGTTGTTGGAAGTTTTGGATTTGTTTTTTGGGAATTGGTGTTTGTGGAGGAATGGTTTTAAGATGGTGGTGTTTGGGTGGTGTATGTAGTTTGGGTGTGGTGTGGGTAGTGAAGGTTGTGGTTTTGTGGTTTGTTGTGGTAGTTCGGTCGTTTAAGTTTGGGGGGGATGGCGTAGTGGTATGGTGGTTGTGGCTGTATGTTTTGGGTTGGTTTGGTTTAGTTGGTTTAGTATAAAATTGTGTGGTATTGTTGGTTTTGGTTGGAGTGTTATGGTATGGTTTGGTGGATTGAGTTGTTGGTTTGGTTGGGTTTGGTCGCCTTGAAGCAGCAGTGTTGGGGGGGGAAGTCGTGAGTGTATGGGGGTTTTTTATTGTGTTTTTTGGTTAAGTGAGTGAGTTTATTTTGTTGTGTTTAGATGAGATGGGTTGTTGTTGAGTTGGTTTTTGGAGAGAGAGAGTGAATATGGGAAGAGTTGTGTTTAATATGTTTTTTTTTTTATTTCAAATAAAAAATGAATGAAAAAAGTGAAAGAAAAAATGTGTTCTGTCTGTACAAATGCACTGTTACCCATGTTGTTTGAAACTATAGCGTGTTGTGTTCAGAAAAGGAAGAACAATCTCTGAACAATTTTACTCTGTATCCATAGACAATTCCGTACAGAGCATTGTTTGAAGATGACAGCTATAGTAATTAATTTGTTGATGCTATTGCTGGTTATTTGATAATGATAACTATGTACATACAATATTCTCAGAGCTTTATAACTGTTTGAATTTTTACAATTATTATTTTAGTATTAAGAATGTCACATTGGGAATATAAATGTACCACAAATTAAAGGCATCAATAGCAGACTGACAGTTCTTAAAAACAGGGAGATTGCCATCTATAAATCATGCACCTGCAGAGATTTTGCAAGGATCAGACTTAGAGAATAATTAAAACAGTTTAATCTCAAAATAACTGTTGTTAAAATGTGTGAATGGCAAAAAGACCTCTGAAAACATAATTAATTACAAAGAAAAGTTTGTTAGATATATTGAACTACACTAATTGGAACACTTTTTAAAACAACCACAATTAGAGTTGTGGCTCTAATTCATGGCTTGAAAATGATTACTCTGTAAAGTATTTTTGTATCTTAGAAGGCAGTTCTTTTTATGTTATAAGACATTTTATGGGTAAGAATATATTTTCTGACTTTGAAGCAAAGAAGTAAAACAATATCTTGGAGACAATTTTACCTATGGATACAAAAATAATGAAACTGATGGGAGAATACTGCATACTGTTCTCACATCTGAGTTTTGGAAAAAATATAGAACAACAGGAGATATCACAGGAAATAACTGTCAGTGATTCCTGAGCTCTTCCCCCAAGAGCACTGAGGATTTCAATTTGTTTAGCTGTGTGCTTGTTACATTAGAATAAAATACTGCATACTAAGCAACACTTTAGCAGAAGAAGTGATGATAAAACCAGTGATCAGGAAGTGAAACTTTACAAATTAAAACAGCCAATAGATACACTTTTTAACAGCCAGACTGTTTAATAATTTGAACAAATGATTATTTGTCAGAACACAGGGACCTATTGATTCACTGTCTCTTTATGTTGTACAGAAAACATGATTTAGCTAAATGAAGTTATATCTTCATAAATATAAATATAAATCAAGCATGGAAGTATTCAGCAGCTGATCTGATAAACTAATGCTCCTCCTCATCAAACTTCTGAAAGTAGCCAAAAAACATCACCTGTAAGTTAGATACCCTGCTATGTCTTTAACACATAGTTGCTCGGATTCTGATCTCAGTACACTATGCATGTCCAAAGGCTGTACAAGCAGTAAGCAAATTACATGGGTTTATTCTGATTTACACCAAAAGGCTTTTATCTAAGTTTCAAACGACTAGGAAATGTTACATTAGCAAATATAACAGGTTTAAATCTAAATTTTAGACCCAGAAAATTTTAGAATCAGGAAAGTCTACAAAGTCTTTTGCATGGACAAAAGAAGATGTACAGATTCACATGAATTTCAGCTCTTCTCCACCTTTATTTTCTATCACCTGCCTGGTGCTAAATAATACAAATTTTTAAATTATATAAACTACTGAAATCACTGGATTAGCATAAATGTATATCACAGTGCACAAACAGTTTAAAAGGTATGCACACGTATGCAGGAGACAAAAATGACTTATATGTCTCTTAGGTAAGTACAAAAGAACTAGATTTGCTTCAGCTGACTGGTATATTTTAAGGCATTAGTGCAAAACACATCTACTGTTCAGCAACGCTGGGTAGAAGACAGAAGACTGCATTGCACAGATGGGTAGAATACAAGTTTATGTGAAATCAGGGGAGAATAAAACCTCTTTCACTAATTAAGGATCACTGCAATCTACAGTTTCTTTTAATTTCCTTCCTGAACAAAGCCGCTTGCCACTAACGCAAATCTGGGCACGGAAAGGTGAGACAGACTGAATGGGGACCCAACTCAGCACTTTGCTGCCAGTTGTGAAATTAACTGTAGTAGATCATCAGAAGCAGGAGCTACCTCTGGTTCATAGTGTGAGCTTTCATCCCAGAGCTAAAGATCTAGCAGGTCCTTGAGGGCTAAGTGACACAATTACAGAGAGACAGAGTTCTGAGTACAAACCTATGCAAACACTTCCCTACTCCTCAGGACTCTGGCATTGCTCCTACTGTCACAGCTCATGCCAAGAATTTATTTGTTTTTTTAGCTAGTAGCCCTGGAAAGCACATATGCTGAGTAACTGCAGCACTATCAACTCCTAAACTAGTCTGTGCAACTGTGTATTTCTTGTTACCTTCTTCTTCATATCAGGTTGGTGAGTGATTCAAGAGGGGTCCAATAACCTGACTTTAAGATTTCCATTCAGAAAGTACCCATCCCTCAATCCAGGCTGCAGGGAAATCAAACAATCAAAAAAACAAACAAACCAAAACCATTCATTCAAAAACATGAATGATTAAAAAGTTCATTTACAACACGAAAAGTGATCAAGAAGGTTCCAAAGACTTGTTAGAATTTTATGTCAAAAAGGAATTAAAAAATATATTCAATCTCTTTTTGATCCCACAATTCAATCCATCAGGAATTTCTCTCTGGTATTCAGGAAATGAGTTAAAGATGTTTATTTGCCTACATAATCAAGGTCTTTGTGCTTCCTTTCACATCTCATGTCTGCAATCAGATTTTGTAGAAGAAAATCATAGAATGGCTTAGGTTGGACGGAGCCTTGAGATCACTTAGTCCAACCTCCCTGCCATGGGCAGGGACGCCTCCCATCTAGACTAGGTTCCTCAAGGCCTCACCCAACCTGGCCTTGAACACCTCCAGGGGAGGGGGATCCACAGCCTCTCTGGGCAATCTATTTCAGAGTCTTGCCACCCTCGTACTGAAGAACTTCTTCCTGAGATCTAGTCTAAATCTACAAAGCTTGCTAGATTTTGTACTACCATTATTACTTAAGGTCTGTTCAGGGCTTCATTACTACTTCAACTCTTTTTCCTGCCTTCCAGCACTGAATGATTTTTAAGGAGGTAGATCCAATCATCTCCTGACCTTCACCTCGTTGGAGTGGAATTCCTAATGTTATTTGAGTAGTTCAGTTACATCCTTTCTTTTGCTTGACTAAACTACTAATAGCTTGTTAAATGACTGAAATAAGGCAATTTCACAATTAAGCTTTTCTAGACACCTTCTGAGAGGTTATTGTCTTTGTTTTAGCTCTCCATGACAAGCCAACTTTTAGGCTCCTAAGCCCTGCAGCAGATTAAAGAACCAGGGGTTCACTGCAGAGAAAGGCAGTGTGGATTTGAAGAAGCAGCTTAATGAGTTTCTGGCAGTGCTTCTCATGAAACTGACCAACTCCTTTGCAAGGAAATTAAAGAATATCAAATACAGAGCCCACTTGGGAAGGATGTGAATCAGTGCCTTGAGCTTGTGTGTGGAAGCGACTTCTTCAATAGTGACAAAGATAGACAGAGAGGGAGAAAAGACATCTGTTTTCCAGTAAATCACAAGATCATAAAGAACTGTTCGGATGGTGACACCATGAAAAACACAAACAAAATCCTCGGAGTAGTGAAGGTATGTCCGTTGGTGTCATACAACTATTAATTGCTCTGTGAAAAACCCTAGAGAAACCTCTTCTGGAGTATTGTTTACAATCTTGATGACTCATATTCCAAATGCTGAATTCAGATTGGAACAGGTGATGGAATACCATAGGGAAATCAGAGCCCATCTTGTGAGATGACAGGTATATTGGGACCATTGGCAAAACCTCTCTTGTCTGCTCTCTGCTCCTTCTTGTGGGTGCAGCCTTTTCTTTTCTGCACCCCCCAACATGGTACACAAGATTTAGCAGTGACCTTGGTCTGCACACCAATCCTTGGTATTAACTCTAAACATCCAGTGTTATCACTGCTAGAAGCAGACACTGTCTGAAAAAAAAAAAACTGTTAACTACATAAAGTGCAATTAGTTAGAGGAAAAAAAAAAAAAAAAAAAAAAAAAAAAGAAGAAAGAAGACACTGAAAGCTCAATTAGAAGAGACTTAGCTGGAAAGTAAAATCACTGAACAGAATTAGTTCTGTTCTAATTCAAACCAGGACACTATGCTATGGTTTAAAACAGGATTTACAAAGGTACCTAAAAGCTTCTATTAGTTTATATTCAGTGACCTTCTTAGAGCTCAGTTTCAAGGCGTTAACCTGTAGACCCTGAAACAGGACACTCAAGCAGTCTTTCACCTGATCTTATAGATGTGCTTTGAAGATGTAAGTAGTCCAACACTTGCCAGACTGCAGTGAAGGAAGAACGGGAAAGGAACATGAAGGAATGAACAGCATAAGCATGTGTCCCTCCACAGATGAAGACTGTGTAGGAAATGAGATATCCAATTTCAAAAGCCAAAACTCTGCCTGACTTAGGCACCAGGCTCTCTCATTTCCAAAAGGGAAAATGAATTAAAATACTAATGGCTAATCTGGAGGCAAATTCACCTTAGTTTTCCAGTGACACCTACTGCAAATAACTCTTGAGAGAAGTAAGGATGTATGGGTTTCTTCATATGGGTTTATCTATATTTTACCTGACAGGACACTTTGAATTGCAGTTCTCATGAAGATGTAGCTTCAGTGCCTCTGGTAAGCTTCTTTCATTCAAATCCCATCTGTTTTTAAGTCAATCAACATCAAAGATCTCCAAGAGAGGAGATCTACCTGTACCCTGCTCCATTTGATTGTCAAGGAATTGACTGGGTGTTCTGCCAATGACTAGGCCCAACAAAAATGATAGCACCAGCAGAAAGAGAATCCAATACACAGACTGTATTGCAGACAAGAAGGACATTCCATGAATGATCGCTGGGGGTACAAACAGATCAATCAGCTGGTACATAATTGACGCCACCCCCAACAATCTCACAAAGGACATAACTCGGCCCACAACAGGTGGTACAAACAGAGACCCGAGGTTGCCCACAGTTGGCATGGGAAACAGCCAGACCAGCAAGCTGAACACGTAACAGAAAGGTGACCACATAGTGACTCTCACCCTATCAGCCCATGTTCGCAAAGGTCTTGAGCAGACTGGGGCCCAGTTCCAGGGTGAGTCAGGAGGTCTGCCCTGAACCAGGAAGTTCTGGAGAGTGCACTCCACAGCGCAGACACTCCTCCCTTCCTGCAAGTGGTCCCAGCTTTTATCCCCAAGCAGACACCTGACCTTTGTCAACTCAGTGCGGGACCCCTGGGGCTCATTTCCCTTATGGCTCTCCCTGCAGGGCCGGCCGCACCCTGGGGGGAAGCTATGAGGCAAATTCACCACCTCTTTATGAAGGGCTGTGGGAATCACCCATATGTCAACCTTAATTCGGGGGCTTGGGGTTCAGACCCCAGCATTTCACTGGCTTGCCACATCCAAAGAGTTTTACAGCCAATGGTTCATTGTCTAAATGGAGATCAGTAACAAGTGGTACCCCTTAGGAGTTTATATTTGGACCAGTATTGTTCAATATCTTTATGAATGACATAGACAATGGATTGAGTGCACCCTTAGCGAGCTTGTGGATGACACTAAACTCAGTAGTGTAGTTGATTCCCCTGATGGAATGGATGCCATCCAGACAGATCTTGACAGGCTTGAGGAAGGGGTTCATGTGAACCTCATGAGGTTCAATAAAGCAAATTTAATTTGACAAATTGAAATGTCAGATTCTGCACTAGTATGGAGCAATGCTTCACATAAGTATAAAATGGGAGGCAAGTGGTTGGAAAGCAACCCTGCAGAAAAGGACCTGTGGATGCTGGTGAACATCAGCTAAGAGTCAGAAATGTGCCCTGGCAGACAAGAGGGAAAACTACATCCTGGGGTGCATCAAGCACAAGATAACCAGGTCAAGAGAGGCAGTTATCCTGTTGAATTCAGCATTGGTGCAGCCTCACCTTGAATATTGTGTGTAGTTCTGGGCCCTGCAATTTAACGATGTGAAGGTCCTTGAATGCACCCAGAGGAGGGCCACAAAGCTGGTGAATGGCTGGAAGGAATGTTCTGTGAGGGGCAGCTAAAGACTTTGGGTTTGTCTAGTAACATAGCATAAGGCATACCAATCAGCTAACAGGCTAATTCTCACAGTAATCTCATTGGAGAACCAATTATCTAATTCAAGGCTGAGGATCTATTGCAAGGATCACTTGTACAACATCTTTAAACCTTTGACATGCCTTGCCTTTGGAGCTTAGATTATGTCATGAAAGAATTAAATAGCAAATTTAAGATTCTGCAAAAGTTCCATGCTATGAACTGCCTCCAAATGGGAATTTAAAACTACAGAAAGGTCTTGTTATGGCTTTACTGTAGATAACAATATAAAGAAAAGCAGGATATATTGTGGGCATATTTACTTAGATGTCATCTACACAAATGCTTTTCCAACTAACAGGTCTTTTTTATGTGTGAGCACTGGGGAAGAACCTGAAGAATGTTTCTTGTGCTGATAAAATGTCTGGGCGTTTTTCAAAATTATTTTCCAGCCATAACTGCAGAGACCCTGAGCCACTTTCAGAATGATGCACTGTACAGATGGGAAGGATACGTTTGTTCATCTAATAGATTTATTCTGACTAAGAATAAAAGAAATGTAGATAGTTCAGGGACCTGGAAATCTTCAAGTTACCAATGTCACCAAAGATTTTAGGAGTTTGTATGAAAGGCTTGGAAAAGACTACTGCCAATGTTCATTTAGGCTTCTACCTTTAGCCATGATGGGCTCATTTATAATTTTCCAGTACAATCTTTGAAATAAAAAAGAGAGTTCTGGTATTTTTTTTTTCCATCAGAGTTTTTTTCCAGCACCTAATCATGTAGTTGCTTATAAATTTTTCACTGTAGATTTAGATGTACAGCTGTAGATTATCTCTTGGGGGTTTTTGCTCTCTCTCTTTTTTTTTTTTTAAATTCTTAAAAGAGTATAAGTCCATAGAGAGAATAAAATCACACAGGAATTTATCAGCTACAGTTGAATAGGCAGTTTAGGAAATACATAAGATTTTCTTTCTGTATAAATATAATAGTTTTCAGTCTTTATTCATGTGACATGAAGAACTAAGCTTGAAGATAAGGCACTAGATTCAAAAGATGTAGGCCTCATCACATGTACATTGCATAGACTCCCTGTCAAAGACTGCTAGAGAATTTTACTGAACTGCCAGAAAGTAAAATAAGTTCTTCAAATGTGGGAGCACAGCAATTTTGGTGGTCCAAATCAGTATGAGAAAACAGGGAGAATAGGCTAAATCGGGAAAAGTGTACAATACTTTTATTTCAGCTGAGGATGTCTACAGCCGAGATTATCATGTTAAAATTTACAAAAGTACATTATTGGCAATTACATTTTAGCTTTATAATCAAGGGAGAGATTAGGCACTTTACATGATTTGGAGGGGGTAGGTATGTTTCAGGATGAGATTAATTTTGTCCTAAGCTTCTCTGTTTCTCTCTTTAATATGAAGTTATCCAAGCCAAAGAGCTCAAACGTAGATGTTGACATTTGTCTGATGCGTATCATTCTGAAGTCCAGTCCCGCCTTTACACTTTGGATTGAGTAAGCAGCCATCTGTATTGGGCTAACACAGGGTCTTTCAGCTCTACATCTGGCCAGAGAAAGGGTGTCACTGTTGGTTCTCTCCAGTGGTGCCAGATCACTGGCACAACACTGCTCAGAACTCTTCCTTTCAAAGCTTGAGGTATACTTGAGGAACGTGCTTGCTTTTATCCATAGTTTCATTCAGAGAAAGCAGTAGCACCTGACCACTTTTGAAGAGCAACATACAAGTTCATCATCTGTGCTCTTGGGGAAACAATGGTTGGGCCATGTGAGACGTAGATAATATTGCTCCTTAAAATAATATGTAAAAAAAAGATGCAAATAGAGTTTACAGAGACAGTGGCTTGGCATTCCAAGAAAGAAATTTCTTTTTCTAAGGAGACCATGCAAATTCTTCAGAAAAATTGTGGGAGAGCAGGAACTTAATGCCTTCTGTTTTGTCTCTATTTTATTTGAGAAAAAATAATTATTGATTTAGAAGAGTCTAGTTTCCAGATCTGCTGACCTTCCACTTGGCATGAAGACACAGAAGTGTCTGTTGTAGGGGTGCCAGGTCTGGTTCCAAGGGTCCAAACCCTAATAGCATTTCTTTGGTCTGGATAGAAGAAATGTTTTCTACCACTCTTTATATTCCAGCAAATCTTTTTCAACTGTTTATCAATCATCATGACAATATTGAAATAAGATATTGTTATGTTCCTTAGCCTTCCAGTAGGGACAAAGGAATAAAAAAAAAAATTAAATGAGACAAGGAAACACAATTCAGTCATATTAACTGCTTTCTGCTCTACCAGCTTACCATTGCTCCAGAGAGTAGTCACGCAGCTGTTTGAAGCATTTTAACAGCATAAATGTGAATAATACTTGATTTCCCTAAAAGCAGCAAAAAACTACTACCAGTTTAGTTTTTCTGAAGCACTAATGAAAAGGCCTGGTGCTTAATCTGATGGGATACATAAACATACCCAATGAAATTATACATAGGAGTATAGGGCACCTGTCAGTAACATATTCCTCTTGAACAGACGTGAAGCAGTGGAGGATACTTCAGCAGCAGCACCATCTTCCTTCAAGTTATTCATGCTTTCCCTAGGGACTGCTATTTTCAGCTTTTGATAATATGAACCCAAGAGTAATGCAAAGGCTGGGTGTCCTGGCCTTCCTGCTCAGCACAGGTTTAAATCACTGCTGGCTTTTCTAAGCTGTTGCTATGGTTCTTCATAACTTTCCCAATAGTAGTGGGTTGGCCCCAGCTAACAGCAAAACTCCAACCCAGCCTCTTGTTCAATCTCTACCTCGGTGGGAGTAGGGGAGAGAAAATGGAAAAAATAGGACTCAGAAGACTTATGGGTTGAGATAAAGACAGAGACATCACTTGTAGCAAATAAACCCCAGACTTTTCTTGGGGAAATTAGTTTAATTTATTAATAATTACAATAGTTTTAAGTAAAAATAATAAAAATTACAAAGACTAAAGCATCCCCTTCCCCAAGCTCAACTTCAGTCCTTCACCTCAGACCCCTCTATCCCTCTAAGTGCTGCAAAGTGGATGGGTCCCAGTCAGCACATCTGTGTTTCTCTCTGCTGCTCCTTTCTTTTCTTATTTTTCCTCTGCTCCAGGATGAGTTCTCC
>NW_008626434.1:45163-48065 GCF_000691845.1 Merops nubicus
GAAACTGTATATTGAAACTCAGTACTTTTACTTACCTTCATAGTTAAAATTTCCTGCATTATCTCTACTAAGAACTATGGTCCCAGAATATTTCTTAAAATATTACTGAGAAATTTTTTTCACCCAAAATCATCATTGAACTATAGTACAATCATTTGGAGAGGAATTCTTGTAAGATATTCTGTGCCACTGATATTTTTACTATGGTTCAAGCTGTGGGAAAAGTTAAGATGTCAACTAGAGTGAGATTTCTCTGTGGATAAGGAACAGGGTTCTTTAACCTAGAAAAGGTAGATTTAGGTTAGACACTTGGAAAAAGTTCTTCAATATGAGGGAGATAGATCACTGTCATAGGCTACCCAGACAGGTGGTAGAGGCCCCATCCCTGGGGACATTCAAGATCAGGCAGGATGAAGGTCTGAGTAGCTTGATCTAGTTGGAAATGTCCCTGCTTATGGCATGGGGGTTGGACCAGAAGATCTTTGGAGGTCCCTTCCAGCTCAGACCTTCTAAGATTTTATGATTCTATGATGCAAAATACTCTCCTATAAGCCATAAGCTTCTTTTTTTTTTTTTTTTTCATTTAGAAAAACAAAATGTAGAAAGCTTAGACTGGGTAAAGAAGTTAGACCTTCCTAGACATTTGAAGAGAGAGCTTCAAAAGCTGTCGTATGACAAGCTGTATTGTAGAATCCAGAAAAATGGGATCCATGGGACCAAATATTTACAGACCACCTATTAGTGAATGTATAGAGTGGGTTGCAGCTTCCAGCTCTTTCTGTTACTGGTCTAGGCAAATGCAAATTCTGAGTTTAGAATCAAATTCCAAACCTGCTAATTCCAGAAACATAAGGATCTCTAGTAAGTTCTGATTTATTCAGTACCAAAACAATACAGATCTCTCAGATATCTTTTGTTATTCAATTTAAAACCAAAAAAAAAAAAAAAGAAAAAAGAAAATTCTCATTCAAAGAGGTTCTATTGAACTTAATAAAGTTTTACATAGGTATAAAAATTAATAATGCTCAAATTGGAAATGACTGCTGACTTTTAGTATCCCTATTTTTAGATATTCACCTTGAGAAAAAATTTCAGGGAACACAAAAATTATGGTTACCTGTTTCTGGTAACTTTGTGTTAAAATGTATCTGCTGAGAAGCTGAAGGTTGTCTCACAGTTTTTTGTAAACAGTTCTTTTGTATAGGTGTTATTAAAATGACATGCTAAATTTTGGGCGTAACTCATTTCTTCAGTAATACTTCATCCATCCTGTCTGGTTACTTCTGTGAGTGCCAAGCTACCAAAGATTTGTTGCTTCTGTGTTTGTATTCTTCAAGTTATAATGATACTCTACTGAAACTGTTTAAGTGAACTGGCTATATCAAGGTACATTTTCTCCTGCAGGAAATCAGTTCAGAATCTTTGATTTATACCAGAATAAGCCCCAAAATCACATTATATGGAATCTACTGCTCTTACTCTACTTATTGTGTCTGTTACTTTATTTGCAGAAGCAAAGTAGATAGGTTTGACACAAGTTGTCCTTGACAAATCTTTAGATCAAATAATTATCTGCTGCTTATCTCCTTGTTATCTCCCAGATACTTACAAATAATCATATTATATGGCTTTCCCCACACTCCCGCACTTCCCCCCTCTGGCACTGAATTTAAGGTGTCTGGTCTGTAATTCCATTCTTAGCCACAGCTTCACTCTTCTCTACACTTGTCCTACCTTCACATCCATCTTCTACAAAATTCTGGAAGATAAACCCGAATGGTCCTCAAGGTACATAAAATATTTTTTTTCATATATCTGAGGACTCAATTCATAATGACAAGATGGCTTAAAACTTCACTTCAACAACATACTCAATCTACTTTTTCCCTATTTTAAGTCAGAAATCCATGCTTTTTCACTGGGTATTGTTTGTGCTCACTATCTCCTACTGTTGGCATTTTTTGTGAAGACTAAAACAAAACCCAAATACTGAACAGTAAGCTGTTCTTGGCACCATTTGTTAATAGCTTTCACTCAGCTGAGAAGTAGATAAAAAATTCTTTCCCTTCCTACCACAGGCATAGAATGATATTTCTTTTGCAACTTACATCACAGCCTGTGCTTTGTAATTTTGTCACTGGGACCTCACACTTTTTTCCTGTTTTTGAAGCTATCTAATGAGTTAACCAAGTTAGCCTCTTGTCCTTTCTCTCTTTTGGGACAGTTTGCACTTTTTAATATCATTTTCTCAGAGAAACTGCCAGCTCTCTTCTTTCCTTCTCTATTAGCATTGTATCCTTGGAGATTGCATTTATCAATTCTCTGAACTGATACAGTCTCCAATGTACATTGGAGCATTAGCTTCAAAACCTAGCAAAAAGCTACTAGCAGTAGATAATGTAGGAGGATTATGCTGCACGTAGCAGGCTTGGGGATGCTTAAGGGTAGACTAAGTGAAGAGAGGAAAATACACACTCCAATCTTATATATCACATGTAGTACATGTATTAAAGACAGAGGTGTCAGAATTAGGGGTTTGGGGTTTCCCTAACAGGGAGGACATATGTCTCCACATACATCCGTATAGCTCCAGTGTTTGTACAATCAGATCTGGAACCTGATAGAAACGTACTCACAACATCTGGTCCATTAAAATAAAAATTAAAACAAAAAAAATTTAAAAAAAACAGTATTTCCATGAGTGTCAGGTTCTAGTGTCAATCTCCATATTACCCCCTACATTTACCTCTTTATATTCTACCACCAGATCCTTGAGGTTACTGGAAAATCCTTTTTTACTTTGAAACCTTCTTTTTGTTTCATGCTTTTACCTCACCAAATGCTGACATGTCCACTGTTGTCACGTGAAAGGGAAGGGGATAGGTGGGGGTAAGGGAGAGAC
>NW_008626435.1:0-24450 GCF_000691845.1 Merops nubicus
AATATAATTTAATATAATAATAATTTGATATATGTGTCAATCTCCAGACCACTCTTCCCTTCTCTCATACCCGATCCGGTCACCAGACAGAACAGTTGCCTCACCTCAGTAAGACAGATTTCTTTTCTTTCTCAGAGCTGTCAGCACAGGAATGAACAAGGCAAGAGGATATTTTGATCACACCATCACATCTGGACTTTTTAATTAAAAAAAAAAAAAAACAAAAAAAACCACCAAAACCCAAACCAACCAAACCCCTGCAATTAAAAACCATAGATTTCTACCACAGTATTACTTTTTTTTCACTCTATAAAATCAGTAGTCTGCATTCCAATTGACCCCCTTTCTTCTCCCTCTGTGCTACAGCCACAGACTGGAAGACATAGTCTCCCATGAGGCACCAAAAATTCTTTCACTGTGGGGAAGATGATACATTGTGGGTTGCTTTTCTCTGTGCACAAAAGAACACAGGGCAGTCAGGATTACATAGTTATCAACCCATAGCAGAAGTGATCGAATACTCTTAACAAAAGACCTGATCTAAGACACAAGCTGCAGTAATGCATAGAGCTTGTGATAAAGGCCCTAAAGGAAGACACTTCTGGACAGAGAAAACATATTTTCCTAAAGGAACACCATCAGGAATTATTTTTTTCCACCAGTTATAAAGTCAACTAAACATATATTCAAAGTTACACATCAACATATAAATAGTGCATATTCTGTACAATTAGACAATAAAAAATATTCAAGCAAATTCCATTGTATTCAGAACTGATAAAATGACAGAGGCAAAAGAAGTGGAAAAATTGCATAAGGTCTGAAGTTGCATTAAATCAATGTCATTAGCTTGCTTTATTCAAAATAAGCATGTATGACAAAGAACACAACCTCACAATACTCCACAAAAGATAGCAGTAACAATCTTCTAGAAGCCTCAAGGCACAATCTTTATTTGCAAAAATAATTGCTCCTCCCTGTCAAAGTCTGACTCACATAAACTGCACACTCCTACAACAAGATTAAGATTAACCATCCTGAGCCAACACTTTCAGAGCCATGAGTCACAGATCACATTGCAGACAAGGACAACTGTAACCACATTACTGAAACCGGTACATCAGATCTGGTCCACAGATGACAGGCTGTGCTACGTTACCATGTTTCTCAAATGAAAACCACTAACAGGCACAGCACACCTAGGCTAGTCTTCTCCACTACATTCATGGGTCTACTCAACACCAGCGGAAGCATCTACACTCTGCACTGTTAACTATGCCATGGGTAAGAGAGTGTTGTTAATTAGTAGTGTGCCCAAGATGAAAATCAGATGTATCATGATTTGTGGTATAGAACTTCATAACAAGATTTGTTTGTTTTACAAGAGCATATGTTGACAAATACTTTAATGAGACAAGAAATATGGCAGAAAAAATGAACAAAACATTTTATTGTATTCCTGCTCTCTCTTAAAAATATGCTTCAATATATTTGCTTAGATGCTGGATGTTCCTCTGTTACTTCTTTTACAAACACTTGTTTTAGCAACTAAATTCAATGCCTGGTTCAAACGTTTAATCTTGGTGTTGAAGCTTTATAATTGATTTTATTGGTTTTATTTTGTTACACTTCTGCAGTGTCCCAGCACTTACACAGTGAAGACATACTGATGCAATATCGTATGTTGGGAGATAACATGAAATGACATTTATCAGGCTATATTAGGTTGGTAATAGTGGGATGGTAGATTGGATTAAAACTTGATTAAAAGAGTAGGAAAGAAAAAATCCACCAGTTTTCATTGCTTTTACTAGTATTCCTTCTTAAGATTAATGGCAAAGATGCTTAGAAATCTGGATAGGCATGGCTTGAATTTAAATTTTGAATTCCAACTATTGTTAATGACATATTTAGAACATCTTAATATCAGCTACCATTTATCCACACTCTAAAAAGTAACAGAGATCATAAAAAGGTCAGAGAGCATAACAGAGAGTGGGTAATTCCCAAGTATTTATCTCCAAGAGCATCAGCAACAGCTGGATGAGCAAACTACTTTATGATCTTTGGGACAAACCAGAAGAATTTACTATTCTTTGCAGTACCCAGTTTATAACAGGAGCTTCAAATACACTGAGCAACCCTTTGTGGTTCTTTAATTCCTGTGTGGATTTACCACTTGATCTAGCAGGTGGTGTCTGAGAAAAACCTTTACTATCATGCAGCCTACAGACAAGGCAAAAATAGTATCTGCTGTGGCCTTTGAAAACTGATAAGCAACTATTTCACTACAGTATGCAAACATGAAATGAGTCATTATCATAACTAGGGGAAAGAGAAAAGTGACCAGTTAAATACACATTTTGATCAATGAATAAACACTTCCGAGTCTGAAACTTCCCATGAAAACCTTTTCTGTTTAAAAAATAACAAAACACATGTATTTTGAGCTAGATGCCAGAGGATTAATAAAGCTGCTGTCATGCTAAATGATATCTGTTTCCAAAGCCTTCTAAGAAAAAAAGTAATCCCTGTCCCCAAATCCAATAAACTGTGTACATATATAATTTGTGTGTGTGCAGTTACAAGACAGCCCAGCATATTCTGCCATACTTCTACCATAGTGGTATTCAAACCGTTTTAAAATAAGCCTTGTATTAAATTCATAAGTTATTAGTTTGGCTTTGGCAGAATTAATAGACATAAATCCACTATTTTTATCTTGTTTCCTGCATTTGTAATACATGTAATCATTAAACAGACAGGGGCATATACAAAGACAAGTTATGAGGCTGAAAATTGTCACTTCACAGAAAAATGGATGCAATAAATAAAATTGTATCATCAGTATCTATGATTATTTGCTTCTCTTTAACTTTTCTGTAAGCATTGAAAGCTTCGGTGGTCATTATCTAAGTGTTATGTTCTTCTTACAATAATTTTACCATCTGCTTTCTTTGCACTTTGTTTTAAATAAAGCCACTGATACTCTAGCACATAAAAGATGCTTGCAATCCGTTTTATAAAATTGGCTGTCAAACACATATAAAATGCATGTATCAATAACATGTGCTGTAATCTTGCAAAGTTAGTACTAAGGGGTATTTAAAAATATTTCTACAGCTTTGTTTAGAGTATATCCCTGTTAATTTCTACTGTAGCTTTGCATTAAAGCTTTCCAGGATTAGAACCTGCTAAACTGTGAATAAGCCTACTAATAAAGTTCAAGGTGATTACAATAGCAGCATGTAAATATGAGGAAGGTGATGTGCAAATATTAATGATTTAAACTGAAGTTGTACTTATAATAGTTGAAAATGTTTTCAGTGATTAGGAATAAATCAGTAAAATAGGATTTATGTTTAGTATTGTGATGCCTAAGTTGTAACTGATTTGTTATATACTGGAAAATAAAACCCAAACTCAGGAGTCAGGATTCTCTGCAACATGTGTAAGAACAGCTGGGAGTCTGAGAATGGGACTCACAAAGCCCAGTACATTGAGTGTAAAGTCACCTGAACTAACCCACAACCTCTGTCAACTGCCTTGCCTTCATGCATGCAGAATACACAATCTTAAACATTTATTTGAGAAATGTGTTAAAATTATAACTACTCTAGCTCCAGAAAATAAACATCTTAAAGAGAGCAACTGTGGCAGTCTTTCTTCAGTGCCATTTTACACCCAGTGTCCCAGTGCTTGGCATACCCAAATGAAACATGATACATATGCTCTAAAATCCTTCTCCTGTCTTCTTGAATCTTCATTGGTCACAAACATGTGCGAGCTCAGTGTTTTTATAAATTCTTTTGCTACTGAAGCAATTAAATTTTATATAAAATAATCACATATTTCTTAATTTATAAAGGGAATTAAAAATCATGTATGACCTAGTTGCTAGATTATTCCTGCGAGAGTCGCAAAGTTCATCCTTTACTTACAGTAAGAATGGTATAGGGATGTCAAAACAAGAATTTTGATGTTCTTTTATGTAGAGCAATTTGGTATTCTCACTAACAAATCTGGTCATTTTCAATTAACTCAGAGCTGGAATCAGGGTACCTAGATGACTTGACTAGTTACGAATTAGGCATTTCCATTGCTAAATTCCAGCTTAACTAAGACGGTGAGGAATTACACTTAAAAGTGATATCTAGGAACCTATTTCCTTTGAAGACAGCAGCCCTTGTCTTTTTCACTATCTCTTACTACATAAATTTCTGAGATCTACTAATTCAAACATCATTTAAATTTACTAAATCTCTACAAATAAAATCATCTAGACAGGCTGCTAATTATGAATTGACATCTTCTTGGTGATACTCATTGTGAGAATCATTTTGCATGATTTTGTGCCAACTAACATTCTTCCAAACAAATTTGAGCTATCATTTGGCGGACAGGATACTTTCCATATAACCAGCCTGTTTTGGAAGCTACAAGTTCATATAATATGAGCATATGCCTTAATGTCAGAAACAGTCCACACATCTTTAATTTGCTAGTATAAATGTAGCAAATGAATGTAAATGAGTTACATGGATTAAGTGCAGATTGAGTTACAGGATTGGTTTCATGGCATTGTGGCCATGCCTTTAATATATGCAGCCACAATGCTGCAATGGGCCTTTGTTGCAAAGCAGCTGTTCCAAGTTCTGGCACTCCTCCCAGAGCTTTAGTCTACATTCCCTTCTCTTCTTTGCGCCATGCCTTTTGCTCTTAATTCTTCTTTTAGTAAGTATAGATATATATAAGTATACTTTAGTAAGTATATGCAAAGATTTATCCTACAAGGACTGGCTAGCAGTTGAATTTTTCAGACAAGAATTAGGCTTACAAGGATTATTAGATCTCAGTAGTGCAGGTATACTGTAGAACTCGTAAAAGGTCAACATATATAAAATTATTAACTACTCTAAAGTACTGGGAGAAATCAATAGCCATTATAAGGCATAAAAATACCATCTTCCTAAGATGAAGCATCTGGGAGATGATGTGCATTCCCACTTCTAAAAATTACTTATGTAACACCAATTTTTGGCCCCTTTGAAGTGCACGGTAGTCTTGTGACCTCAATTCTATCATGGCTAGTTGAAAGAATGTAATGAATTTTCTAGTTTTGCTGATGTTACCAAAATTTCCTGATATGCCAATACAACACTCTACATAAAAACATACTCTTATATCACAAAACAACAAGATTCTTTATTATAGGTTTTTTTTCCTTCCAGTCTCAGTATTTGATTTATAATGTTGCACTAGAATGCAGTGATTTGCTTTATATCATAATCTCTAACATTTAAAGATCTGTTTTCCATATGCACTGCAGAAAGTAGTACTTAGTTCTTACTCAGACACCGTCAATCGTTTATCAGCAGTCCTGGTTAACAGGGGAGGTCTTGGTTGACTGGAAGCTTACCAAAGTGACCGCTCATCTGCAAGAAAGAGCAGAAGGAGGATCTGGGGAACAGGCCTGTCAGCCTGACCTCAGTACTAGGAAAGATTATGGAACGGTTCATCATGAGGGCACACACAAGGCACGTGCAGCAAAACCAGGGGATCAGGCCCAGCCAGCATGGATTTATAAAAGGCAGGTCCTGTTTCACCAACTTGATCTCTTCCCATGACAAGGTGACCTACCTAGTGGATGAGGGAAAGGCTGTGGATGTTGCCTACTTGGACTTTAGAAAAGCCTTTGTCACTGTCTCCCACAGCACTCTCCTGGAGAAGCTGGCAGCTCCTGGCACAGACAGGTGGACTCTTCACTGGGCTAAAAACTGTCTGGATGCCCAAACCCAGAGAGTTGTGTTGAATGGAGTTAAATCCAGTTGGATTTAAACTGTAGGCAGTTTAACAAGGCCAAGTGCCAGGTCATGCACTTGGGTCACAATGACCCCAGAGAGTGCTAACAGGCTTGGGCAGGAGTGGCTGGAGAGCTGCCTGGCAGAAAATGACCTGGGGGTACTGTTGGTGGACAGCCAGCATGAGCCAGCATGTGCCCAAGAAGTCAAATAGCATCCTTGCTTTTATCAGTAATCGTGTGTCCAGCAGGAGTAGGAAAATAATCGTGCCCCTGCGCTTGGCACTGTGAAGACACAGCTTGAGTATTGGGCTGAATTTTAGATGCCACATTATAAGAAAGACATTGAGGTGCTGGAGTGGCTCCAGAGAACTGCCATCTTCTAATAGCCAATCTAAACCTCCCATGGTACAACTTAAGCCCATTTCCTCTCACCCTATCACTAGTTACTTGGGAAAAGAGATGAACACCCACCTCAATCCAACCTCCTGTCAAGTAGTTGTAGAGAGCAATAAGGACTTCCCTCAGCCTCCTCATCTCCAGACTAAACAACCCCATTTCCCTCAGCCACTCCTCATACGACATGTTCCCCAGACCCTTCACCGGATTTGCTGCTCTTCTTTGAACATGCTCCAGCACCTCCATATCTTTCTTCTAGTGAGAGGCCCAAAAATGAACACAGTATGTGAGGTGCAGCCTCATCAGTGCCAAGAACAAAGGTACAATCACTTTCCTAGTCCTGCTGGACACACTATTTCTGAAACAATCAAGGATGCTATTTGCCTTCTTGGTCACCTGGGCACACTGATGGCTTATGTTTAGCTATTTGTCAATCAGTACAGTACCCCCAGGTCATTTTCTGCCAGGCAGCTCTCCAGCCACTCCTGCCCAAGCCTGCAGCACTGTCTGGGGTCATTGTGACCCAAGTGCAGGACCCAGAACTCAGCCTTGTTAAACTGCATACAGTTGACCTTGGCCCCTCAATCCAGCCTGTTCAATCCCTCTGTGGAGCCTCCCAACCCTCAAGCAGATCAACACTCCTGCTCATTTTCGTGTCATCTGCAAACTTCCTGAGGGTGCACTCAATCTCCTCATCCAGATCATTGATAAAGATATTAAACAAGACTGGCACCAAAACTGAGCCTTAGGGAACACCCCTTGTGACCAGCTGCCAACTGGATTCAGCTCATTGTTTTATCCAGCCCATTTTTTTATCCAGCAGAACATATGCCTATCCAAGCCATGAGCAGCCAAGATAATGCTGTGGAAACAGTGTCAAAGACTTTACTGAAGTCCAGATAGAGAAAATGCAGTCTTTCCCTCATCTACTAAGCAGATCACCTTGTCAGAGAAGATCAGGTTAGCCAGGCAGGACCTGCCTTTCATAAAACCATGCAGACTGGGCCTGATCCCCTAGTTGTCCTATGTGTGCTGCATGATGGCACTCAAGATGATCTGCTCTATAACCTTCACTGCCACTGAGGTCAGACTGACAAGCGTGTAGTTCCCCATATCCTCCTTCTGGCCCTTCTTGCAGACATGTATTAACATTTGCTAACCTCCTTTTTTAGTGGAAAGTAAAAAGGTCTCATAAATCACAAACTATTACTTCAGGAATGTAGAAGTAAAATAACACTGCAATACAAGATTTCAAATTAATATTAAATATTGTCAAAAAAAAACTTCAGTAACATTTGGTGTGAAAAATGTCAGATGGCATTTTCTGATTGAAAAACTGTTGGGAAATGCTTCACCAGCCCTATTAGGAAGTAAACACACATTTTAATTTAGCTATTATTCCTTACTTGTTATCTTCTTTTAACATATCATCAGTGAATGGCTATGTCTAAATTTCAGTTAACATTCATGGGAGCTTCATGGCAGGAAGGTGTTTTAGTTTTTGTCTGTTTCTCACCATCCAGATCTACTTTAATAGGAAAACAAATTAATATTTCCCAAACTGAGGCTGTTTTGCACATGATGGTACATGGTAAGTGATATACCTGTTTTTACCTCAGCCCACAAGTTTTTTCGTCTTATTTTCTCCCCCTGTGGCATTGAGGAGGGGAACTGAGATAGCAGCTGGGTGGCTGTCCGACAGCTGTCCAAGGTTAACCACTACACTTGGAAATAAATTTTTGACAAAAAATTTGATGCAAGAAAAAGAATATATCACAGACTTATTAGCAAATATTGCTTCAGTTCCTTCCTTTTTCAAACCTCTTTCCCTTAAAACTTTCTGTCATGTCTCTTTTCTATTTTAATTTGCACCACAGACAGTGATATCGTTTGTTGTTTTAATCCATCTCTTTGCTTCATTGATGTCTACATGAAACATGTGTTCAATAATATAATTGTAGATGCTTATTTGGGTGGTACCACAGATCAGTTGGTGGTAATCATGTGACTCAAAATGTAAAATGGACCATTGACTGTGTGACAGCTCTGTGTTTACATGATTCTTTCTTTACAGCTAGAGGAAAAAAACTCCAGCCTAACAAACAAAAAAAAAGTAGAACCTCTTCTGCTCTACAAACCAAACTTTTTAGATTCACATTATTGAGTATTTCCACAGTTAAAATACAGCACATTCTTCAATATGTCATGGCAAGATCAGTGTCATAGAAAAGTCCTATTGCAAGTACACCTACTAACAAATACAATCCACAGCAGAACCAGTTCAAATCTGAATTACATTGAGCCACTTACATGGCTTTTAAAACTAAACAGTAACAGTAAGAGTTTCAACAGACCTGGCTTCAACTGCTCAGTCATATTTGCTGTTACACAGTCTAGACAAGGCAAAGAGAAAATTATGACCTCAGAGCAATTAATTTAGATCATGTTGAAATGCCCTGAGGAGATACAGAAAGGAAAAAAAAGTCTTGTTAAATTAATATCACTAAGGTTATGAGAAAAATTATTTTCAATATCTGTGTGGGTTTTGTATTTCCTGAAACATGCCTAGCCCTGATTAGTCCCTATATATTTCTAGAATTAAATTTTCTTATTATTAAGTTATCAAATGAGACAAAAGAAAAAATTACATAAAAAGCAAGTGGCAATCTGAGTAACTATTATAGGTGAAAGATTATAGGCAAGCTACTGCCAAATACACACAAAAACCCAAGCTGGGCATAAGGGTGTTTTTAGTCAACATTGCAGAAACAGAAAGAAGGGAAACAGAACAGAAAATTATTGAAAATCATTTACAGTTCAATGAAGGATGTTCTGTAAGAAACCTCTCCATCAAACTGTAATTTTATACTTTAATATGTAGGTAGTGTAGTGAAAACACAAGGAGAGAAGGATTACTACAGAACTAAAAAGCCTGAAAGGTAAGCAAATATTTTCCTGCTTGTATCACTTGATTAGTCATGTAATGTGAAAAACTTGCCATCTGCTCCAGTTATTTTTGGAAGACTCTTGTAGTTCAGACATTAAAGTTGCCTTGAAGAAGGAGAAAAATATGCACTGACATAGCCATAGATTCTCCAAGTCTTACAGATCACAGTACTACAGGCAAGATTCCTGCATGCTTGTCAGCTCATGTCTGCCAGGCCTTTGAGTTTGAGTGGCATTCCTACACCATGTGTAGGACATTTTCAACTAGTTGAGACAGTTCAGTACACACCTTGATCTGGGCTTAACACTGATGAGCAAGCATATTTATGCTTTCTTTGATTAAGTCATATATAGAGTACATAAGGTGAGCTCTCAGTCCAGGCAAGGCATAAGGGAAGTTATGTTTACAATCTTATTTAGATTGGTTATGGGACTGAACCGGCAAAAGACATTAGAAGAAAAGCCTGAAGACAATGCTCATCAGCAAGCTGACACGGCAGCTAACTAGAAAAGTATTGCGTCAAATAAGAAAGATCATTAAATTTCCAGAGGAGCCAGGACACAATTGTTCTACTTTCCTTGTGTTGGTAAACCTATGCCACTGTGTAAACATTGGGATGTATGCATAAATATTAGCTAAACTTCTTATTTTTGCCAATCTGTCCTCTCAGTGTATGAAATATCATGTTAGTACAGGTTATCAAGTATGGAAGTTACACTTCCCAGCTCCACCAAAACTGCCAGCATAAGGAAAGGAGGACAAAGATGCTCACAGCCATGAGCCATGATGCTCACTAATTTCTTTAGAAACTTAAAAAAATGTGAAAATTATGCAAGTCTGCTAATGATGGATAGGCTTACAGAATTTACTGATACTCACTTTACAAAGTTCTACTTTACATTTTGGGAAAGTGAACATTGAACTTCCCATTGCGAGTAGACCCTTGCTCAAAACCAGAAAATATCTTTTCCTTCATCACTGCTCCCATCTGGAAAAAAAAAAAAAAAAAAAGAAAAGTGAAAAAAAAAACTACCCTCCTGAAAGATCACAAGACAATCATAACCTGGTCAAAAGAAAAGGAAGAAAAATACACAGTACTGAAAAACATTGCCAAAATGGTGAAAGACTGGTTATTATATGCAAGTAAACATAAGCTCTCTCAGACATTCACATTTCCTTTGAAAGCACAGTTCCACAAGGTAAATATCAAAAAGGGCTTACTTGGGGCTTAAAATATTTGAGACTGAAAGGCAATGGTTAAAAAATCTGATCCAAGTTCACCTGTTAGTTTATCTATAGACAGTAAAATCAATACTTATGAGAGGCGCTGAACTACTGAACTAATAATTTATTCTCTTTTTCTGATCAAATAATCTGTTTAAGAAAAACTACACTTTAAGAATAAAATTTCTGTGTTTATTCCAGGGATTTGATCTCAGGACAGTCAGATATCATGGTGATCAACATGTCAATACTAGAAAATTTTATGCTGCTTATATGACCTATGTGAGATTAAATATATCATTTGGTACTTGGGAACCTCATCTAAAATTCAAGGCTTAGTCTGATTAGAAAAGTGAACTGGGTTTTATAAGGTGTTCTAGACACAGCCTGGTTATTTGATGTTCCCAGTTCTGTCACTGTCTTTTTCATATTGAAAGAAACAAAGACTATCCTTCATCAAATATGATCCTTTCTTGAAAAATTTTTCAATTTACAAATTAGAATTCTGAGGTGGGAAAAAGGTTTTAGTAAAAAAATATCAGCTTTAAGTGAAGGAGTCTTTAAGACAAGCTGAACTCATTATTTGTTAATATGCAAAAATTTAAAATTATTATCTCCAGGATGCCAGAAGCTCCTTATAAATTCAAATAAATATTTTCAAAATCCCAGAAATTCTTCATAATTAAAATATTTTGAACGGAAAACCTCTATAATTTTTATACAGACAGTAAAAAGAAATTTTACAGTCTGAAAAGCTTTTCCAGAAAGCCTTTTCCTTCCCATCTCTCTACCTGTTTTAGGAGCAAATAAGCAAGAAGACGTGCAGTGTGTTCTGAACACATGCAAACTGCTGTACCACACCTTATTTGCTTGCTCTGTGACCAGGCTCCTGTGCTCCCAGGGGCTTCTTTTATAGGGATGGGAGGTGGTCTCTGCTGCCGTGGTAAAGCCCAGGCATCCTCAGCCTCTTCCCTTGAGAGCTGCTGGCTCCTGGAGGGTCCCTCCACTGCACTGGTGATTCTCTACGAAAGGAAAACTTTGAGAACCCCCTTGTACACTGGGATCTAATGCCCTGCTGCTGACCCTGCTAGTCTTGGTGCCAGAATAATTACTATAATAAACTCTATGTGTTTATAGCTTTATTTTTAAGTGAATGCTGGATTTTTTTCAAACTATTAAAGATTATTTTTGTTTTAAAAATAAATAGGGACGTGGCTTTGCTCTCTGCTATACCATATGCATTTTAAACAAATTATACTACTGGTGTAAAATAAAGATCACTAACCAGGGTACTGTTTTCAAAGATCTTTCATTATTTTTTCCCCTATTAAAACCCAAGAAAATTGACAGCCCACATAAGAAAGGGTATATTCATACACTTCAGAGATGGATAAGATAGTGGAAGCTATGTTAAAGTGAGTCAGATACATTTTGGCAATACAATACCAGGATGGCACTGCATTAACAAGTGCTACATGTCCCAGTTGTGATGACTGCCCTGATAGAACTATTTTACATTCAAGATTAAGAGTTTTGCACAGTACTTGGACAGCAGAGAGTTATCTACTCAAGACTGAGCTACCAGATATGTCTGGTCCATGGGAACATCTCTGGACATGACAAAATATACACTACCTGTTTCCTCCCCTATCCCCTTCCTACAAGGCCAAGTAAATTATTCACATCAGGCTGAGCTATCATGCCACAATTGCATACTCACGGTGCCACATAGCAGCTAAGCTTTTTGAGGCTTTTCTCTCTTCCTACTTTCCCTTTTTTGGTGTTATTTTCTGACCTTGAAACTTCAGCAGAAACTCAGCCACCAAAATGGCAAACTCATATCCTAATCTTGCACTGACAAGGGTCTATTTCTTAGTCAAATGCTTGCAACAGCCTGCCTTACCCTAAAAACCCAAGCCTTTTCAGACTTTATTGGAAACAGTTCTCATGTGGTTATTAGTCCCACTGCTTCAGATGGAAGACTGCTGACAATTAGTTACATCTGGATTTGATTGCATCTCTATTAAAGAAGGCAGTCACCTGCCAACCCTTTTAACAAGCAGCGAAAGGACTAAACAGCTAAAGAAGTTCATTAGATCAAGTTGTTTGTCAGCAGTGAATGGGGAGGAAGAAACAAGGGAAAACCAGTCCCTGTGCGTATTTTTCAAAGTTAAAATAGTTTTAAAGAGTTACAGGCTGAAGACAGGATAAATTCAGAGTTGCATTGAGCAGAAAAATGTTTATGATGGTCATCAACTCAGATTCCTGTGGACTAGAAGGGACTAATTATTCTAGGAATGAAAAGTATTTAAACAGTCCCTTGATGTTAAAAGTGATGTGCTTATTTAAACTACCCTATCAAGTCACACTAAAATGAGTTGTCTTAAATGACCAAACAATTCTGCAATCTCATCACATAAATACACACTTTTGCTCCCTCTGTTTCTGTGTGAACATATATATATATATATGCTTAACAGCATTACATTCCTAGCACATCTATGCTTTTATTTCTAGAATTAATTTTTTAACTGTATCTGGAAGGCTTTTTTTTTCTAGAACGGGTTTTGCAAAAATACAAGTAAAGTGACGTGTCTAGTCTTTTTATTGATTTTGTGCTCAAAAATGACTGAGACGTTTCAGAAAATTCTCTAATCAAATATTATTTTCTCTGCAGTAGTTTGATAAAGATCACTTTACCTTATTTTACTGTCATTACCCTTGTTGAACATAATTCTTGTCCTAATGAATGCCACAATCAATCTACCTTTCCTCCTTAGGATTTCTAACTGTGTAAAGCGGAAAAAAATTATAGTTTCTTTTTGTAAAACGTTGTAAAATCCAACTCTTTTTCAGTAAGGTACTCCTACAAAATTTACTGTCTTGCACACTTTAAATCTGTGGCTGGGATAATTAACGAACTCTGATTAAAACTTTAATATTTAATGGAGATCTATATAATAGTGCATGCACACACAGAAACACCAAGGTTCTGAGAATGTTCTAATTACAACTGTCAAGTGAGTCCTTACTGGAAGAAAATGTGTTGAATCCATTTATTCATCTTTCTCAATCTATACACCACGTCAATGAAATATGTATATTTCTTAATATTTTAAGACTATGCTTTCCAATAAATTAGGCCTTTCAAGAAATTAATTAGGCATGCATTTATTTTTTTAAAGATTTTTTTTCATGAAACATATGTCACACCATGAAGCCCACTTTAAGTGCCCTAACAAGAGCTGTCTGCACCTTGGAGTGTTCCTGTACAAAACCAGTCATTGGACTTCTAAAGGTAGTAATTTCACATTATGAATAAAGATACAAAAAAAATTGTGCTATTTTGTTATTTGAATTAATTATGGAAGATAATGAACAAGGTAAAATGTTAAAATAAAATGAACTTTAAGCTTTCCCTAAAATATTTTAAAAATAGATCTGCAGAAGAGATTAAAAAATAAGCATATTTAATGAGTCAAAAAGTTCAGGTAATGATATCCCCAGTAACTGTAATTCTGATACACTTTAAAGAAAATAATACTTTTTATGTTATCAAATAGAATCTGCAACTTAGAGAGAGAATATTCAGAATTAAAGATGATCTTGTCTTTCATCTACCTTCAAAAAGTACATCACATTTCTGAAACAAGTGGCCAGTGTTTAACATAGCCAGGACAAGCATATATACATTCAGTCATAGGAATTTTAAATTTCTTTTTTATCTTTTCCTGTAAGAACCCCATTTTTTTAAACAGACTATTGTCTTCAAAAATGTAATCAATCATACAATAAAGAATTTGGTTGTTGAGAGTGTAAATAAAGGAGTCCAGGGATTTTTATTTGTTAAATATAACAAATCTGATCTTGAAAAGTTCTTCCTACTTATGGCCAAATCCCAACGGCTTTTTGTCATTCCAGAAGGCTGCAGCAGGCAGAAGTGAAATTTTTCTGGATCTCTGCCAGATTTCTTTGTATCTTAATGTGGGTGTAATTGCAGCATCTGCACCAAATATGATGATCAGTTTAAAACTAAAACATACTAAGTTTAAAAACATATCAGCATTCAAAGCCATTTAATTTAAAAAACACTCACGTAATTGACCATCAAATGTTGATGTGAACCTGTCTGTGTGTATGTGTGAGAATATCAGGATTGACTTAAGCCTCCTATTACCTTATTTATGCAACAAAACTTCCACTGCCATAGCCACACCGGTATAGCTGGGTCACTGAAGAACTCCAGTGTACACACAGGACATGCCATGAGATGTGAAATGTCAATGTAGTTACATCACTCTATGAACAACAAACTTCAGCTTCTCTCAATAAAGATGCAGGTACAGGTTTTGCTGGTAGAGAAGAGACATCCATATGATACAGGCAAGTATTATAAAATGCAACTTCACAAAGTTTTCTCCTTGCTTTTAGTAAAACCGTAGTGAAGACTGCTCTCTCTTACAGTTCTCGTTAAAAATCAAATCCTGGCACAGAAATCTCCAGTGGTAATACCATTGTTACACTACAAACTACTGCCTTTTTCTGTGACCAAAAACTGTTAGTCATTTAAATTACTTGGATTTAAGCAATTCCAGCACACCAGGCAAATGAGTGGAAAATAAACTTCATCCTTCATCCACAGAGTGCAAGATAGCCATGTGCAGGAAATCAGGCAAAAAGGGAAAAAGACCAGCATGGCTGAGTCATGAACTACTGGTTGAACTGAAAAACAAGGTGAAACTGCACAAACAGTCGAAACAGGGACAGGTATCCTGGGGGCAACACAGGGAAGCTGCCTGGTTATGTAAGGATAAAGTCAGGAAGGCCAAGGTGAAGCCAGAGCTGAACTTGGCAAGGGATACAAAGGAAACCAAACAGGATTCTGTAAGTACCTAAATCAGAAATAGGTCAAAGAAGGTGTACCCATCCTAGTGGTAAACAGTGGTGAATTAGTAACGTCGGACAAGGAGAAGGCTGAAGTACTCAGTAACTTCTTTGCCTCAGTTTTCACTGGCAACCCTTCTCTTCACAGCCCTAAGGTTGGTGGCTCACAGGACATGGACCTGGTAGACAAAGTCCCTCCCACTGTAAGCAAGGACAAGGTTCATGACTACCTGAGGAACATGAACATAAATAAGTCCATGGGGCATGATGCTGTGCAACCCAGAGTATTGAAGGAACTGGCTGATGCAGCTGCTGAGCCACTCTACATAATATTTGAGAAGTCTTGGCAGTCAGGCGAAGTCCCTAGAGATTGGAAAAAGGGTAACATCGTGCCCATCTTTAAAAAGGGTAAAAAAGAAGAACCTGGGAATTACAGACCTGTCAGCCTCACCTCTGTGCCTGGGAAGATCATGGAACAGATCCCTGTAAAAGACATGTTAAGGCACATGGAGGACAGGGAGGGAATCCTAGGTAGTCAGCATGGTAGGCAAGTCCTGCCTGACCAACCTAGAGGCCTTCTATAGTGAAGTGACTGCATCAGTCAACAAGGGAAGAGCTGTGGATGTCATCTATCTGCACTTCTACAAGGCCTTTGACACAGTCCCACAGAACATCCTCATGTCTAAGTTGGGGAATTATGGGTTCGATGGGTGGACTGGTCACTGGATAAAGAACTGGCTGGATAGTCATATCCAGAGACTGATAGTCAGTGGCTAATGGCTCAATGTCTAGGTGGAGGATGGTGACGAGTGGTGTCTCTCAGGGGTGTGTGCTGGGACCAGTGTTGTTTAAGATCTTCATTAATGACATAGACTGTGGCATTGAGTACACCCTCAGCAAGTTTGCTGACAATACCAAACTGGGAGGTGCAGTTGATGTGCCAGAAGGATGTGATACAATCCAGAGGTACCTGGATAGGCTGAAGAGGTGGGCCCAGGTGAACCTTATGAGGTTCAACAAGGCAAAATGCAGGGTCCTGCACCTGGGCCGCGGCAACCAGGACTATAAGTATAGGCTGGGAGAGGATATACTGGAGAGCAGTCCTGTGGAAAGTGACTTGGGAGTGCTGGTGGATCAAAAACTGGACATGAGCCACCAATGTGCTATTGCAGCCCTGAAGGCAAATCACATCCTGGGTTGCATCAAAAGAACTGCGGCCAGAAGATCAAAAGAGGTGATTCTGCCCCTCTACTCTGCCCTGGTGAGACCTCACCTGGAGTACTGCATCCAGTTCTGGAGCCTCCAGTACAAGAAGGATGTAGACATATTGGAGCGAGTCCAGAGGAAGGCCACCAAAATGATCAAGGTATTAGAATACCTCTCATATGAAGACAGGATGAGGGAGTTGGGGCTGTTCAGCCCGGAGAAGAGAAGGCTCCAGGGAGACCTTATAGTGACCTTCCAGTACCTGAAGGGGCCTACACGAAGGCGGGGCAAGTTTTGTTCAAAAGGGTTTGTATTGACAGGACAAGAAGTAATGGTTTTAAACTAGGCTAGGAAAGGATAGATACAGACTTGATATTAAAAAAATTCTTTAATGGAAGAGTGATAGATCATTGGAATGGGCTGCCCAGAGAGGTGCTGGAGGCCCTAACCCTGGAGTCATTCAAGGTCAGGCTTCACAGGACTCTGGGCAACCTGACCTAGGTTGAGCTGTCACTGCTTGTGTAGGAAAGTTGGACCAGATGACCTCTAAAGGTCCCTTCCAGCCTAAAACATTCTATGATTCCTTGGAAAGAAAATGTTGGGAAAAAAGTCTTTTAAAGAAATTGCAATTTCTTGGCTCAGATCTAATGCAAATTTGATGAAAACTGATAATTTTTAGGAGCTTTTATAATGTCCTGACTCAAGATTTTCCTAATAAAATTTGCTTGCCACTGTCTTTCAAGCACTTGTACTAATAAGTACTTAAAGGTCACTGATGGCTTATGCTATACTCCATTGTAAAACGCCAAAATGTCACAATAGCACCAGCTTTTTGGAGTTGCATGATACATTGGCACAGCTCCACAAAAGTCAGGAGATCTATCCTAATTTATACCAGCTGAATACCTAACTCACAGATCTTTGTCCTGATTCAGCTAGGATAGAGTTAATTTCCACCAGAAGCTGGGAGGGGGCCACAGCCAGGATAGACAATGGAACCAGCCAATGGGATATTTGATACCATACTGACAACAAGCCCACCACAAAAGGGTGGGGAGTGGGCTGGGCTAGGTGAGTTTTTTGGCAGGCAGTTGGGTGTAGTGTCATCACTTCCATTCATTCTGAGCTTTGCATCACTTGCTTTATATCAGGCCTGTCAGCTTTACCTTGGTACCGGGGGAGATTATGGAACAGTCCATCTTGGGGGAAGATCATGTGGCAAGTGGAGGACAACAGGGGGATCGGGTCCAGCCAACACGGGTTCATGAAGGGCAAGTCCTTCTTTGACCAACCTGATCTCCTACAATCAGGTGACCTACTTAGTGGATGAGGGGAAGGCTGTGGATGTTGTCTGCCTGGGCTTCAGTCAGGCCTCTGACACCGTTTCCCACAGCATTCTGCTGGAGAAGCTGTTGGCTCATGGCCTGGACAGGTGGACTCTTGACTGGGTTGAAAACTGGCTGGATGGCCGAGCCCAGAGAGGGAGTTAAATCCCATTGTTTTTTTTCTCCAGAAGATCCTCTGAACAAATAATTTTTTAGAGTTTGTCAAAAATAAAGTTAGGGAAAGCTTGCCTAGTTTACACATGCAGGTGAGCATACACTGAGAATCAATGGATCTTAGGCACGCTGTCATATAAATGATACCTAAGGTAAAAAATAAAGTGAGAAATGTTTGGCTGCCTTGCCTGGAGAAAATATTATGCACTTTCAGCTTTTGTATTGCTTTAAATGCTCAGAGATTTTTCTCACTTTTTCACAAAACGCCTTGTTTCAGCCAGGATAACTTCTCTAAACTTTGGCAAGGAAGGATTGGATCAAAAGTAAGTTTTACATGCAAATTTGAGAGGTTTGCCAACTATTCTTGATAATGACTAATTATGCTATTCCATCATTATCTGGTAAAGTGTTTCCATAATCAGTACATTTCACATTAACTGTTCTTTACATTTATATGTGTTTAAGCAATTATTATCCTCTTCACAAATACATAACCACTGTCCTTATCTTGAAGAACACAGATATTTGTGTGATGGATAGGTTTCTGAGTTGCAGGACAAACTGTGTTTGGCCTTGCTGAGGATTCAGTAGCTTGTTACCACAATGAGTGATAAAGTTCTGTTTATATATACTTTGTAACTGTTATGTCTAAAATGAGAATATCGTCATTAAAAAATGAAGGTTAACACTTAAATAACAAGAAGCTGAATATAAAAAGGAATTCTATGAAAATGTTTCATTTAAAAGTTATTCAAGATAGTTTAGCCTCTAATTCTTCAAAACGATATACAGATACATACCATCCAAACGGAAAATACAAACCAGTTTTAAAACTCTAATTTGGATTACAAGGAGCTAGGAACAAATAAATGAATAAATAGATAAGCAAACTGAGGTTTAGATTTTTCTTTTTTAAAGAGTTTTTCCTTTTCAAAGAGTTTAATTATTAAAAATAGTAAACAGGCTAACACAGTGTCATTCTTGTATCAAATTAATTTGAAGTTATTAAATTCTAGTTTACCCTGCCATAACTTGTGTGCCCATGTTTTCAAATTCTTTGTGAGAATGTACCATTTTCCTTTAAAATTCAGTTTTCCACTAATTAATCCAAATACATATTTAAAAAAAATATATGCATATATATCTTGAACAGTGGATAAATGGTTATGTTACCATATAAAAAGCTATTTTTGCATGTCTGTGAATCTGGAAGCTGAAGAAAGTGCAGTGCTAACTTGCATTGAGTTTTACAGAATATCCTATCAGTGTTAAAACTGAACTAACTTGCAAAGTTTTTTACCTGCATGTTCTAAACCTTTCTCTGAAATGGCTGGAGGTTATTTGGCTACATTCCAATTTATTCAATCCTTCATCACTATTTTTAAGATGCTTAGAGCCCTGTAGTTTGCAAAACTTGTCAATAGTGCTCTATTTGATGCAATTCTGCCAGACACTGGTTCATTTTCTATCCTGTTTAGCTCCCAAAAATAGAATCATATGTGTCTGTAATATTTACTTTCATAAATTTTTTGTTGTGCTTCAAAAGTGTACATGCACCAAATGTTTTAAAGAAAAACCAATTTCAGATTGAAAAGGAATAGAAGTTGGGCTGCTGATATAATATTCATAAAGCTATGTGAAAATATTGCCCAATATATGAAAAATGTTAAAACCAAAAATTTTTTTAAGAACAAAAAATCTCTACCTCATACTTCACAATTTTTTTCAGTACTTAAACTATCCTTAGCATGTTTTCCACCACTGGAAACATTCAGATTGGGATTAAAGGTGGCATTACAACCACCATTCTATTTTTGCATTCAGAAATGAAAGAAACTTTGCTTCACTGGGCTTCCTGATCATATAACATATAAGTGCTGAATAGGATCCACTGAACTGAAAAACAGAAAGTATGTACAAAGGTTGATACACATCCATTTGTACTATGAATCACAGAACACTATCTCAAACAGTGAGATGAAAGTCTTTAATCAGTCTGTGTGGTATCAACAAATCAAAATGTTTATCCAGCTAATAGACTTAGTAGCCAAAACAAGAATGTTGCCTTGAACTTTGAAAAAAGTAGCATGGTGGTAAATAAATAAAAAATGAAGTGAACTTTTTTTTTTTTGAGGCAACCCAACCCAAGGAACATTTTGTTTTGATTCAACTCCCTTTCATCCCATTTTCTCTTGTCAGGAAGACAGTCATGTGGACATGTGTTTTTAGACATTGTCAGACTTTATTTGCTAATAGGAGAGGCATGTGGTTTATAGGAAAAGGAAGTTCAGATGCTTTTCAGATGTTGCTCCTGCAATGCTAAAAGTAAAGGTAATTTATTTTGTCCTTGGTCTCTATGTCCTCTCTTTGTAAAACATCAGTATATACACTGAAGCCGTCTATTTATCTCTTTATTCCCAGAACCATGTTCTCCTCAGCTTTAGGCAAAGATAAAGCAGAAGGCCTTGCATCAGTTGAGATATGTGGAACAGATAGTAAGTTCTGTAGAATGAAATTGAGCTAAAATAAAAGGTTTTATCTTGTGGTTTGTTTCTTTTTTTTTTTTTCCCTTGTGTATATGAAACCAAAAGTAATCCTCTAAGTATCTCCAGAAAATATTAAAGAAAAGGTCTCAAAACTGTACTTAACTTCTCTTTTATCTGTGCATAAATAGGTAATAGAGGCCTACTCAAAACATTTCTGTCTGTTTGGCCAGGTCAGTGAATATAATATTCAGCAAAGCAAAACTTTTGTCCAAAGATCTGGGTTCTTTACTCAGATAATTACACCCAGCTCATTATACTAAAGTGGTCCTACATTTGCATGTAAAGTCTCCTCTTAGAGGTGTGGGTTTTAGTCTTATAACATATGACAATCAGCTGAAGGTAACTAAAAGTTACATCTTGATTCTATCATACATCACTAAGGCTTTGATCAACCTTGTATTCTATTATGGTTTCTATTCAAACTACAAAAACAATGCTTGAACCTAATGCTAACTGTTAACTAAAAACTAATTACAGTGTACTCATCTCAGGGATGTTTCATTCTAGTTGCCTTGATGACCAAACAGACTTCTTATGGTTGCTTAACCATAATTCTGTGCTTGCCTGATTTTTGTGATTTTAAATTTTTTTTGTGACAACCAAAGTATAACACTGCAGCTAATTCACTGGATTTTGACTGTATTAAGACAATAATAGGTAATGTTCATATCATCTACAGAGAACTGAACTACTCTGTGACCAACCAATCAACCAAAAATGCCAAACCCACTGAACATTAATAGTCTACAGACTCATTATCTTCTAGATGCTATCTAAAGTACTCCCTTAAATCAGATGGCCTCACTAAAAGGAAAAAAAAAAAAAATAAAAGAGATAAAAACGGGAAAAAAAAGAAAAATGAGAGTAAAAAACACTGGAAAAGAAAGATTAAAAAAAGTAAAAAGTTCAGAAAATAAGGAAAATGAAAAGAAGAAAAGAGAAAGATATAAGAAAAAGGAAAAAAAGAAGATATGAAGGAAAGTAATGTATGGTTCAACAGATATTTTTTGTGGAAGCGATGGGAATACAAGGAAAGGAAAATTCCTTAGTATAAATTCTGAAGTTCACTAAGATCAGTTCTTTGATACAAGATTGAAAGCAGACTTTCTTATTAATAGTTACATACTTGTATTCCAGTAGCTCTGCCTTCTTAAATACCTACCATGTTAAATTTTCTTTTCATTGTAACTAATTCAGAATTTTATTAATTCTAGGTAGAATATCAGCCAATATGACAAAAAATATTTATTTTCATCTCTGAAGTGTTATATTCTTTTATGCATCATCTTATAACAACAACAAATCTGCAGTACTGTTTTAAACATTACTGAGACTTGTCACTACATTTTTTATTGCAAACAGCTCCTCATTAAGTAGCTACACAAGGGTAGAAAACAGTGTTCATATTTTTTTTTCAATGTCTTGCAAGAGATATTTGTATTTGTTGTAACAGCACAGTGTCTGGAAAATATAAAACCCCAAATGTAATAAATGCTTTCTCATGTTTATACATTTCTCAGCTATAATTACAATAATGACTCCTGACTGCTTAAAGTATCAACAAAGAGACAAGCAAATGAAACTCAGCTGTAGTGTCAGCTGGGAATTATGTCTGGCTTATGTTTAAGTCTATGGATGCTTTAGTACAATCTACGTGACAGTAACACATTAAAAATTAAAAATAATTTAAACCCTTTCTGTAACAGAACTATAAAACCGTATTCTGATGAGACGGAAAAGTGAATTAAGCTTGTTCTGCCCTTTATCTGTCTTTATCCTTTATCTATCTTTACTTAGTAGCAAGGTCATGTAAACAAACTGTCAGATGAGGCTGCAGAGCATGACGGACATGACACTTAGAAGGACCATTTGGCCCCTGAAATTCATGATGCTGATGCATCATGATTCATGATGCAGTTCTTTCTGCTCTCCTTCTGAAGTCCTATTACTACATTAGTTTTCATATAAGGAAAACGAGAAAGTGTTTCTGTTTTATAGTTAGGAAAAAGAAAAAAAAAACAACTTAAGGGAATATCAAACAACATATCAAAGTAACACAAAATCTTTAAAAATCAGTTTGGAATTAGAGACTGGAATATTCTCTGAACATGGTGGGAAAACTTAAACTAAATTCCTAGTCAGAACTTACAGAAAACTAATTTTTCAAAGAATTATACTTTAGGCTGAACAATAAGGAGAAATTCTGACATTTTTATAATCACTTATTGCTCATTTAATTTTATCATTACTCATTACTGTTAATCCTACTACAATGCATTCAAAAACATTCATACTTTAGGGACTCTGAGTCTTTTGCCCAGCTATGACAACTGCATCTGCCTTATAAGGAAATAAATGTTAAGTAAGGTTACTTACTATAATTAACTCCATTTCCAAAATTCAAGTTTCCTTTCAAATTTTACCATTAAGTCCATGCTGTAAAAAATGTTTATAAATGTCAAATATGTCTAATGATACATTTTTTACACAGATTTCTTTGAGAGCTTTCTGGAAAACAAAACCCAACAAAGAAACCTCTTAGAGAAAAAGCTGCAATGATCAGATAAAAAGTCCTTGTGAATGGAGTCCAATGAACCAAAATAATATCATTGATGGTTTGCAATTTAAGACTAATGGCCACAAAGAAATAAGGAAGAATGTTACAGCTGTGTGCTCACATGACAAATGAAAACCTCTAGACCGTGATTCACTTGAGCTAGGTAGTTTGGGAATGAAAATATATTTGTCTCTACTAAGATGATCCCTGTTTTTTAAAATTAAAAATACACTTAAAAGTTTCTGTATTACGTGTGTAGTGCCATTACTACACATGTAGTTGCCTATAGTCATTATGCAACTAGGAATGGCATCTAAAACCAGGAAGTAATCTGTAACTTTCAGTACATATGTATAAGACCACATCCAAACCCCACTAAACCAAGTATTTCTAAAGAGTCTAAAAGAGCTACATATCTAGATCCTTTTCTCAGGGCTAATGCTTTCAACAACCTCTACGTAAATCCTTCTTGCTGAAGTGTGACTTTTAGCCTACATATTTTACCTGTGAGCGTAATGCCCTGATGCAAAATAGCTTAGATCTCACCTACTGGAACTCATTTTGCCCTAAAGATGCAACATATATGTCTTTCGCCTTTTCTAGTCCACTTTCTGCTACTAAAAGGAAGGTCACAACCTACGGGTCTTGATAATTGCTGCCCTCCCAAGAAAAGTCTGTCTTGGCCCCTCTGAGTGCTGATGACTAGATGACATTCACATCATCAGAGCCTTCTGGAGTTAGATGGTCAGTTTGACTGCTTTGTACACTGACTGGTTAATGTGCAGCTACAGTCAAGCAAGAATGTTTGATGTCATGATGTAATGTAATGATATCAGATGTTCTTCCAAATGAATTAAACTTCACGACCCACTTGGACAAACATCCCTTTTACATTCAGTGGAGATAAACTTTTTATTTGTTGTCAGCAAATAAAAAGCAACAATAAAATGAATTCAGCACTTGGAACAATTAGTCATAGCATTTGAAATAATTTTAAAGGGATGTAATTTTCAATTAAACATAGCTGAACACAACCCAAATAATTCTAAAATTTTTCATTCACTTACAGTTACTTCTTTTGGGCAGAATTAGCTCAGATCTCCTAGTATTGTAGATCTACAGCAGACAGGTAGGTAACCACTAGTCACCATTTTAGAAAGGTAAACAAATGCACAGGAAGTTCTAATTTGATATTTCAAAAAATAGCAACTATCTAAGGTTTAAATTAATGAAAAATGGCATTTTTTCTGTTAAGTAAACAAGACCATATTTAAGATGGTATAAAAGCTTAACAGAAATACCATGGGTTTTAAGCCATATTTGGTTTCCTACTTGTCACGGTTTAGGTTAGGGCTGCCTCCAGACCCGTAACAGATGCTCTCTGTTAA
>NW_008626436.1:0-1656 GCF_000691845.1 Merops nubicus
CAGCCCCTTGTGAGGGTCCTGCTGCCCTGAGGCTATGGGAAGTCCCTCCCGTCCTTCAGACAGGGCAGCAGGAAGGGCAGGAACACCTCAGGAGTGGCTTGGGCTGGCCTGATGAGGGGCTGCTGACTCAGGGAGGGGCATTAGCTGGACAGCCCTGTCCTTGCTGGCAGGAGGCAGGGCCAGCTCTGCAGATTGGCCCAGCCATGGTTGAGCAACAGCAGGGCCACTATAAAGCTCGTCGTCTGCCGGGCTCTGCCACCTCAGGGAACAGGGTAAGTCTGCGAGCACTTCATCCTCAACCTCCCTGCTCCAGTCCCAACCCCTCTGCCTCGGTTGCTCTCCTCTGCTCTCTCTTACCATGGTTGCCCTCTTGCAGAGCACCCTCCGGTCCCACGCCAAGATGTCTTGCTATGACCTGTGCCAGCGTGGCCGTGCCCCAGCCCATCGCCGAGAGCTGCAACGAGCTGTGCGCCCGCCAGTGCCCCGACTCCTCGGCCTTCATCCAGCCACCCCCCGTGGTCGTCACCTTCCCCGGCCCCATCCTCAGCTCCTTCCCCCAGCAAGCCGTGGTGGGCTCCTCCGGAGCCCCCGCCTTTGGGGGCTCCCTGGGGCTGGGGGGCCTCTACGGCGCCGGGGCCACGCAGGGCTCGGGGGGCCTCTGCACCTTTGGCAGACCCTACGCTTCTCCTGCCTGCAGCCCTTGCGCCTGGCCCCGCTACGGCAAGAAGCTCTGGGACAACTGTGGGCCCTGCTAGACACAGACCCATGAGCTGCCCCCATCCCAAAGTCCAATGCCTCCACCCTCTGCGTTGGCTTGAGTTGGTGGACACGAGTCCCTGAGCAGTGCTGAGCAGCCCCATCTGCACAAACCATCCTTTAGTCAAGGAACTCATGTTGACTCAATAAAAGTTTTCTGCATCCAAATTGTGTCTCCTTCCCTTCTTCCTCCACGTTCTGCGTCTGGCAGCTTATAAATGGGAAATGTTCGTCCTGAGGTATGAAGGAGAGGTGAGGGTGGTGGTTGTTTGGAGAGGGAGGATGTGACAAGCATTCAAGGATGTGAAGTGCTGGGGTTAAACACCCCACTCTGAATGAGGGTTGGCATAGAGATGATGCCCATAACCAGAAAAGAAAGACCCTCCTGATCAGGTTTCACCAAGGGTCTGGCCAGCCTTGGGTGGGAACTGGTGAGGAGATCTCCATCTGGTGCCCGCACCTTCCATATGAACTTGGAGTTGGGGCAAGATGCCACCTCTATAAGAGCTGACTCTGCTTGCAGTGCAGTTGTGTGGCTTGTTTCTGCAGTGCAGATGCTGTGGGGGGATTATCGATGTTGGAAGGGCTCCCTATACCCTTCATGTCAAAAGTAGTTCCCTTCATGACAGGGCCAGAACATGAAGCTGTTACTGAGCCCCTACTCTACAGCTGGGCTCATGGCCTGACTGGTACCATTGCTTGTGGATTGGCTTTTTTCTCCTTCATGCCCGCTGTGGTGTGTGAGTGCCTTGACTTGTTTCTTCCTCTGGTTTTCTGGCAATTCGGGTGTTTGGTGTGTGATTTGGTAGCAGAGGGAGGAGTTTGGCTGCTGGTCTGCCTATTAATTTCATTCTTTATTGGGGAAGTGGTGAGCAGAAGAGGGAGGAAGAGCCTTTTGGT
>NW_008626437.1:0-68904 GCF_000691845.1 Merops nubicus
AAATGATTCTATGATTCTATGTCCTTATTGTAAGGAAAGTGCTTTAACTCTCCCATGTTGCTTCACCCCAGCTGGTCTAGGTTCATCTCAGGGAGCAAAGGGGAATTTTAGAAATCTCGGAGTCTTTGGCAAGCAAGAAGATAATTTTCCTTGCCAAACCTGTTGCAGAAAGGAATCAGACTTTTGTTTGCCTCCAAGGACCTCTGGAATGGAACTCCCCTCCCTTCAAACCTTGGAAGTCATATTCTTCCCACCATCACATTGCTGGGAAACTTCATTGTATGTAAATTTTCATCATTCTTATTCCTTTTCTTCCTTTTGCTTCATCCAAATTATTTGCCATCACTACACTGAACCATTATTCAATGTCCCACAGAGGATATAATGCACAGTCCTTATTAAGATACACATGTTCATGGAATAACCCAAAGCTCATTAACAAGATAAACTTATATTAGAGTATTTGGTACTATTCTCAAAGCATGCACAAAATATGGAGCAAATATTGTACTTATAATTACATTTTAATTGAGCTTTATCTGGTATTAAAAGATAGCTGCATATGGACTGTCAACTTGAATAATATTTTAAGGTACATCTTTTAATTTTACTGCTTTTATTGTTACTACTACAGTTTGAGAACATTTTCCCACAGCTGTTTTTATTTTGTGAAAAACATTCATCCCATGAGCATGACTGTAGTTGTGTGCAGTACACATAAATCCTTATGATCATTAAATACATGTAGTTAAGGACTGTTGCGTATCCATACACGTTTCATTTTCTTGCTTTGTGTTTAATTTTTCAGTGACTTTCATTATTTCTGCATCTCAGCTGTAGCACAAAAGGGAGCTCGATAATCGGCAAATAGTTTAATGCCATCCTGGTTGCTGCCCCTATTACTGTTTTATTTTCTATAGACTTACAGACTTTGGCTCAAAACCTAGATGTGTTGCTTCTTCCTCATCAGTTTCCCCAGTCATCTGGTCCCTAATGACAGTAGTCCTGTCCCACTACTACAGCTGATGCATCACTCTCTCACACAAACTCTCTGACAGGTCTTCCATTCCTGAATGCAAGTTGCCTTTGCTTCTTGCACACAGTCTCTGGTACTGTCGCATTTTCCTTCCTTTCACAGAATCCCTAATATTTTTCTCTTTCCTCCTGCTACTTCATTGCCTAACTTCTCCCAGCTCTCCTGGCTTTTGTTCCAGTTCCTCTGCTCACATAAACACCCTGGGCTTCCTTCTGGCACTGCTTCTTTCCCCTGAACAATCCCAGTTATTCATCACTTCTTCCCAGGCTCTCACTTGCTTTTCTCCTCTTTCTAGATTTCCTAACTGTTATTTGATGATTGTCAGGCTGAGAATGATTTTGACGTATGAAGGATCCCATTTTCTAAGCAACAGCAAAGTCAGAGTAGCTAAAGATTGCTTGGTTTCACATGAAAGCCAGGTGAAACAGCAGATTTTTCTTGATTTCAGTGCAGAGCTACAAAGTACTAATAAAATTTTCCTCACAGTGAGAGTAATGAAAAGAAGGAAACCTTTCTGTGACTGCAGCCTTGAATTAATATTGAATACAAGTAATTTTGTGTTCTTTCAGATTTTGCAGATAATATTTTACAGAAAACTCCTTGATTATTTTCTTTTCACAAACATAGTCATTCCAGCTTGAAGAACCCACGTCCATTTGGCTCAGGCTTCACTAATTTAGCAATTAACATTTAACAGCCAGATTGTTTTCTCAAGCCCAAGGGCACTAGTGAAAAAAAAAGTCTTCTAATCTATAACCTCATTGCAATCTCAGAGCTTCTAAAACCACAGTCTTTTATTCTGATCATTTTTGCTGATGCAGGAGACAGTCATAACTATACTGCAAGTAACAAAATGCTAAACAATACTCTCTAGTCAGACAGCATTTATTGTGCTATAATTTGTTCTAAGACAATAGGGGAGGTGCAAATTCTAGAGAGGCATATTAATCTGTAGGTCAAACAATAACAAAATATTGAAAAACAGTCTTAATGATTTTTTACCTTGTGGTGGAAAAGCATGTAATTCCATAGAGGGGTGCTGGTGATCTCATAAACTTGGAGAATAAAGCTGAGAGGTTTATTAATGCCATCAAGGCACTGAAATAGAATTTGTTTTATATCATACACAATTGCATAGGTGTTTATTATTTATAACACACTCTTCTTTTTTAAAGGTCTCGATTCTAAGAGCTCTTCTGATGCTCCATATCTTGCTTTTCCCACTGGTTTTAAACAACAATTGTATTCCAGATGCAGCTTTAAATGGTGCTGTGTTAGCTGCTGCCTTTCACTTTTTATTACAAAATTTAGTCTATTATACCAGCAGTATTTCTCATTGAAAAGTAAAAGTTAAAAACTGCTGACTTCTTAGGAGGTTTGTGGAGAGAGGTTGCTCTGTGTGTGCCATATGGAGCTCAGCATCTTGTAGGATCAGGCCCTAAATGCCAGTAAATCGTGATTTACTGACAGGGCACACTGTGCAGGCAGAGGCACTGCTCCTGCTTAGCCTTGGTGGTAAGTGTCCCCTGTGGTTTGAAGCAATTGGTACTGACACTGTAAGCACCAAACCAGCTGTCACTGATGTTCTTGGCATTCAGAATTGCATGGAGCCACACCTGAAAATGCTCAGTGGGGTAGGTGGGTTTCCAGCACTTGTGTGAAGGCAGCCCGACACTCCTTAGAGCACGGAGTTTGCATTCCGTCTTCTCTATTCTGAAAATCAGAATAAGCACTAAAAAAAAAAAAAAAAAAAAGAAATCGTGGTACAGAAGTGACAGCGATGAGGTGGTAGGGGCAGACTTGACTTCCCTCATAGAAAAGTGGTGGTACACCCATGAGAAAGGATCCACTCCAGATTAATGGCTTGTTACTGCTGTTAGTCCCTCTCACATACAGGGCAGCTACCCAACGCCTGGGTCATGCAGGAGCACCTCTGGCAGGACCTCCAACACATTCATCTCATCCTATCCACAAGAGAACTGCTAATGACAGAGTGAGAGTCAACAAACACCAGGGACATGGGGCAGTCCCTATGTTCAGAGGTTACCACAGTCAGCCTGACCCCACGCGTCCCAACGCACTTCAGATCAGTTGCAAGTGACCATTTCCTCTGTCATCCCTGTTAAATTAATTACCTAATGCACCATAATATTCCATTATAGGAGACTAGGTAAAGTGACTCTGCAAGCACAAGCCTCCTAAACCCTCCTGCTGCACTGCTCATGCAACAGCTCCCTCACCATCCATCCTCAAACCACTAGAGGTCTAACACCTCAACCAGCTTCTGGCAGCTGACCAACATGCTTTGAAGCCTGATTTCATGGTGTAGACAGGCTGAGCAAGCTGCATCCTGCCTGCAGAGCCATGTGAGCTAGTCAGGAGTAGAAGCTTGCAGGCCCAGAAGGAAGGCTGCTGCTTAGAGTCTGGAGACCTGAACCACATCTGGGAAGGAAATAGGGCTTATTATCTGTAGAGAGAGTTGACTGAATAATGTTTAAATCTTTTCATATTCTGTTTATATTGAGAGCAAAATTGCTAATCACTTGTGGTAGTGCTTGTGCTCGATGGAAACACCTCTCCATAGAGCTGTCAGGTGGTGGCTTCCACGAGGGCCAGGTGGCTGCAGATTGGAGAGAACGAAGTGGCAGTTGGAGATGAAGGGCTCAGTGTTGGGCCATCTAGTAATCCCACAAACTATTCAATGCCCTTGAGATGAGGAGTTTAGTGTTAGCCTTTAAAAAATGTGTTGTTAAAGGCTTGCAAATAAACCATTGATATTTTAAAAAGTTATTTACAGCAGTAACATATTTTCTCATAAGTACTAAGTAAAAATAGGTTTTAGAAATACAATTGTTTGCAAGGTATTCTCTCTAACAGATTGTGCCATAAGTACAGAAAACTATGATAACAAAATCCTTTTTGGTTTAATGTATATCAATTGTTATGTTCCTAGTTTTATTTTATTCCTGCTTCTCAGCATAATCTGTTGGGGGGGGGGTGTGTTGATGTGTGGTGAAAAATAACAATATGTAGTAGAAACTAACAAAAATCAGTGTGTCTTAATAGAAGCAAGAAGAACTTAAGATCTTTAGTGTGATCTGAAACATCCATACTCAGTATTTCTGTGATAATTATCAAGGGAAACCTGTGCTTATCATCAGTTGTTCTGTTAATATTCCCATTTCTGTAGAATATTTCAACTCTTAAAGAAAAATAAAAAATACTTTTTTTTTCCTAGGAAAGTTGATGGGTTTTTTTCTGTCTCAATACACATCTTAAATTGCATATTCACTTGGCATCTAGATACATACAATTAAAGCACCAAACCACCCCCTCATTGCTTAGCACAAATAGACCTTCCATGGAAAAAGTAAGGAAGGATTAGCTAAAACAGCCAGTAGACCACAGGAAAGTTTTCCTAAAGAGATTACTCCAGCTGACTAACAGCAAATTTTACTTTATTTCTATTGCCCCTAGATCTGCTGGGGGAAAACAGTAATAGCTGTGCATACCTACAGGGTTTTCAGACACCTCTGTACCATAAGTCTTTGAATTGTATTCCATACTGTTCCCTATCTCTGCAATGCCTCCCATTCTGCTATCCTTTTACCTGCCTTTTCCAGACAGCTCATTTGTCATGCATCATGCTGCTGCTAGCTGGCCCTTTGCACTCTTGGAGTTAGGGCAGGATTTGTCCCAGTTTCTGCTAGCATACCCGCAGTGTTACAGTGTTACTGTTTAGTCTAAAATTTTCAAATGGCAATGGTTTCCTTTTTTCTTTTTTTTTTTTTCCCTACTTAGCAACGTTGTCTGCGTATAAGAAATGCTAGCAAGGGAAAAAAAGAAAAAAGTATGTGACCTATTAAAATGAAAGATTGCCCATTCTTGTAATTACAAGTAACAGGAAGCCTGGTAGTACATTGTTTGTTAAATTCCTCTGACCTATTAAAAAAAAAAAGTACAAAAAGTCACAGTTATTAGTACATCTAGAGCTAAGGTCCTGCTCTATGCACATGTGTTAGTCATTTACTAGATTTTTTTTTTCTCCCTTCTTGCTAGAACCGCAGTGAATTGATAGCTAGATACTCAAACACTGGTGGACAATCCCCTTTAGGCTGCTTTGGAAGAACTTGCTAATAACTAACTGCCATTCTTCTCTGGCTCAGGTTCCCAGTTGCTGTACGCATATAAGGGGGCCCATTTCAACCTGGTTTGATAAAAAGGACCTGTGAAGAGGTCCCAGAGATGCAGAGTCCTGGGGCAACAGCAGTTTTAGGTTTAAGTGTGGAAAGGGAAAAGGAGACTAAGAACTCCCCAAGGTTTTCAGGGTGAACTCCCTTGCGAAAGTTTAATGTGAAAACACTGAATTGCTAGGGCATTTTCAGACCATGATGGAAAAGGCTTAGCCTGCATGCTGCTCAGTCCCCAGGCCTTTGTCAGGATCTGTCAGGTGTGAAGATTTAGCTCCTATTACAGGGAGTAAAAGGATCAGCTGCAAATAAAATATATGCTGTGGATTAGATAAAAAGCCTTGTTCCTTTGCTATACACACATCTATGCCAAAAGTTAAGTACCTCAGAGGACACCTTTCAGTGTTACTCTGTGACGATGGAGTTGTTCTTAAGCCAAATTTTGGAGTCTTTTCCAGTAATTTACTTTGCTCACTCTGGAGGACTGAAAGCAGTTATCTAACAGGAACTTTTAAATTTGAGAGACTGATCACATGAAAATGGAAATTACCATCATTTCACTCCAATTTAGAGAAGCAAATGTAGTCATTGCTACAATTATGCACCCAAAATATTGGGTAGTTGTAATCTGGAAATCTTTATTTTCCCTACGAAATAAACTGTCAAACTTTTATTCATTTTTGTAGTGCACTTTTTCATTCCAGCTTTAAACTTCTTTTAATACGATCATATATGTTAGGAATGCTTATCTGCAAAATCACAAACAAACTTTTGGAAACCTAAGAGAAAAGTATAGCAACGGGAAAAAAATAAAACAAAACAAAACAGAGAAAATGACTTTAAAATGGAAATGTAATTTGTTATGGCTATAAATGTAACTAAAATGAGGAAAGAAATGAGAAACAGAAATCAATGAAGTTATTTAGCATGTATGCATAGAACATAAATGAACAAATAAACTAGTGTTTTATACAATCTTCATTAATAACATGACTGCTTTCTGATACATGTAGGTAAGCACACTTAAATCTAGGTTTAAAAAAAAAAGGAAAAGAAAACTGGTCCTAAATGAAGCAGAGGTTTTAGTTCCTCAAGAGAGTTGTTAGGAGGACTATTTACTTATTCGCATGTCCTGTATCTGTGTTAGTGAGCTTCAATACCATGGAAAGGAATTTATGGATGTATAGGCACAAGGAATCAATTATTTTTATATATGGCAAACCTTTTGATTTCTCATCATTCCCTTTTAAATAATAACATTATCATATCTGGAAACTTCACCTATATGTTATTTTTCTTTCATCAAGAGAACTGTATGTTCACTTCTCAGATAACCTGCACCCATTCAAACAACTGTTTATTGAAAATAAATCCTTGGATAACCTGAATAGTAAGATGATTGTGTAAAATAACATTAAAGAGGGAAATATAGTGAAAAGGATCATAGGTGGGACAGCTACTAGAGAGAAAAAAAAATGAAGAGGAATGGCTGGTAAAGTGAGATTTCTAGAGTAAACTTCCCACTTAAGCCTGCAGTGCTGCTGAATCACTGCTAATAGCTAACACAAAGGTTCTATATGTGAAAACAGAGGAATAAATAATATGAAGAAGATTGGCTGGCAGTGCTTGCCTCATTGGTTCGAAACACCACTTTACTGGGAGCTGGGGAGGAGTCTCAAGCTGAATATTTGTGCCATCAAAATTAGCTATAGTGTGTCTCTGGGAAATTGTCATTTGTATCACAAACAATCTTTTCTTTAAGTCAGTCACTTCATCCTCTTGGGTGTTTATTGTTAATAGAGACAGAAATACTATTCTAGTCTGGATTTAATACATTTCACACACAGATTCATTGTGTGCTACTTTTTTCAGCTGAAGTGGAATTTCAATGTTTTTGTGAGTTTTGACGCATCATCCCTCATAATGGGCACTTACAAGGAGTAATGAATATATTCTGGCACCAAATTTGAGGATGTCTTGTTCACAAACACTGTTTCTAGTTTTCATACTACAAAATCAAATGGCTTCATGCAAGGGCATGATTATGCATAGTCTTGACATTTCTCTAGCTTCTAATAGTGCTTTTAACAACCTTCAAACCACTTCAATATTTCTGTTTCCTCTGTGGCCACTGAAGTCACATTTAAATATGCATCTGAATATTTCAGAATAAAGATGACGGCATTAGAGAAAAATATATTGGTGGTGACAAATTTTCAGACTTGGGCCTTCAGTTGGACCTAAATAAGCACCCTGACTGGAAGAGGTTATAATCATGACTTTAAGCTTAACTTTGCTTTGTGGTTTCAGCCGTAGGTTCTCTCTGGTTCCTATTCTGACCTCAGGTATATGTTTATATATGGGCATGAATGTATATGAATAAATGCCCATGCATACACAGTGGAAGAAATATTTCTACCCAGCGAATATGGTTAATGAGAAATCTAAATTTACCTAGTAGTGTTTTTAAATCAATTAAGGGCCAAACTGTCATCCCAAGTATCAAAATTCCTGTGGCAAGCTCATCTTGTGTGACAAAAATGAGGCACTGAAGTGTAGTTTTCTTGGAATAAAGCAGGACATAGGCAGAATTCTGTACAGATGGAAAAGAGAACACACGTAGGAGTCTGAATATAAAACCTGCAGGACAGATGAGCCCAGGAAATTCCTCCTTATTGATGGACAAGGACAGATCCTTAATGGGTGTAAGTGGGAACAGTTGAATTAGGGAGCAGCTGAATTTAGGATTAATTAGTGCCAAGCAGATTTAGAGCAGTGTGACAACTACAGCTCACTGACACAGGCTGTGTATCTGGTCTGCAGGTTTACAAAACCTAAAGAGTCTTGTAGGACATACAAGTCTGCAGCTTCCTCTGCTTTGGTGGGCACTTTTCAGCAGACTTGTGGTGGCACCAAGGTACTGCTTATGTAAGATCTCAGGAGTGTGAATAAGATTTGCACTCCTAGCCCTAGAGGTTTTTGGAAATATGTTTTGTTTTTTCAGTAAGCTTCTGAACATCTGGAAATGCTGGCATTGTACTGTTTCAGCATAAATCATAAATGACCTTTTTTTTTTCTTCTGAAATGATCCTTTTAGGCATTATTGCGCCACAACAAAATGAAATGAACTCCTTTCCCTTTGCTGTAGGAGGAGGAGGAACACTTAGTCTCTGGGGAAATCCCTTCCATTTCTTTTTCCTATCTTCTGCCCATCAAATGAGAAGGAGATAAAGAGAATTTCTTGGGCTGGTACAAATAAAGGCCAATTTTTGTATCTGTTCTGGTCAGGTAAAATTGCTTCTACTGCTGCTGTTATCACTTCCATTCTTAATAACCATTCTGTGACCTTCACTCCCCATCAATCTATCCCTGAATAGTTTTTCTATTTGCAGCTTTTCCTCTAGCTCCCTTTTCCCTTGAAAGACAGATGTGCAGTTTTTCAAGCACTGACACTACTTCCACTGCTTGGCTGTTCTTCCCAGAGGTGTTGGGAGCTGCTTAACCCTCCCAAGCCAACTCACTGGAGTTCTGTTTGGGACAGGTTCTCACATCTGAAGAGCTCTGCTGTGTCTGGATGTCAATGGTGGTGCCATCAAAGACTGCTACTATACTGGACCAGATTATCCTTTGCTAAATCTCTTTACCTTGTTTATTTTAGCAGACGGTGAAGATCTTGTATCACCCTGAGAAAAGAAAGATGTGACAGAGAGGAGACAGTCTCAGGTTGGAAAAGAATGACAAATATTTCCAATTGCACATTCTACTCATATAAGATGACTCAGTCTTTCTTTCACTCACCCTTTTGAGCACTTGCTATTCTGCTCTAGACAGAGAATCTAACTGAAGATTAAAATCTCCTTCAGCCACTTAAACCCAGAGATGGCTCTGAACCAGATCCATGGATTAGGAGAGCAGGGAACTTTGGAGCAGTTCCATCCCTAGATCTTGCAGGAAGTACAGCAGTGAGCCTTATCTCTCACTGCTGTCAAACATTTGCAGAATTGTTCTTCTAAATATCTTAATCCTTCCATTTTTGGATGATTTGCAAATGATGTCAAACCTGCTTTTTACTCATAGGCACCTAGTATTTCTCATGTTTACACATCTTAACACACATAGAAGGTTGCCTTCCTGCTTCTTACGGGAGACCTCAGTTTACTTCCATAGAAAACTCAACTCATAACACAAATAAGAAAAATATCATTGCTATACTAAGACAACTAATTGGTATTTGTTTTATAGTTACATAGTGACAATGATCAAACTATTTACAAGGTGTACTGTGCTAAATTGCTAGGGTGTACTTCTAGTGTAGCCAAGAACCAAAGAGATTCTGGTTCAAACTCTTAAGTGTGTTAAAAAAGATTTTTGTTAAGATTACTTGCAGAGCTGTCAGTATGCATGCACACCCACATAACACTCACAACACACACAGCTGGATATATATGTGAGAGACCTGTATACAGAGAGAGATGAATACAAAATTCATTCTTTCAGTCAGAAAGAACAGATAGTGTTGTGCAAAGTGATTTGCATGTTTGCTCAGAGCATTTCCTCTATAGTCTCAAACTCAGGAATGTGCAGGACCAGACAAACTCATTTGAAAAAAATGGGAAACACTTCTGCCTACCAAGAGATAACATCACCTATGCTCTCCAAATATGAGGCAAGATAATCTTCATTACAATAACCCATTTAGCTTTTTTAGCACGTTTTATTTTTGGATCACTCACTCCAACAGCTAGGCAGGAAAAAAGATGTTGCTTTGACAATGTCCTTTTAGGTGCATTTTAATACTACAGGCCACTAGCCAGGAGCTATTTTTGTATACTAGAAATACCACCAAGTGCCTTTTTTCCATCTCCCCCCTTATGCTGAGCCTGGCAGAAATCATCAGTAAAATTACATACAGTAGAGTTACACAGAAAAAGTACCAGTCATATATTGAAAGCAAAGGGTCTTTTTACAAGGAGTAGAGGTAAAACTTTCACCAAAAGGAGTCCTTCTTAATTTTACTTATTAATTTAGTATTTGCAACACAGGTAATTACATTTTTGGGTTTTATGTTTGTTGAATATTGTATTTGTCTCCTGTTATGTGTTATTTTAAGTTTTACATATGTGATAATATGCCTTGAGTATTTTCTGATGGTGCAGTGTCTACATTTAATATATTTGATATTGAGTGAGATATATATAATCCATTTTTACTATCTTAAGTACATTAATATGCAACCATCAAATCTAGCTAAAACCAAGGAGCTATTGTTACTCAAATAATGCTAATAAAAAACATAGAGAACATTTTCAAAATCTTTTGAACAGGATAAGCTGCACTCATCCACAACTGTTTGTAAAAGTAAAGCGGATGTCTTCCATCTTTCAGGTTCATTCCACATTAAAGACAAGAATTAAGTCCCAGGGAAGGGGATTACTCTCAAACTGAAGACAATCAGCTGGCATGGGGGGAAGCCTTAAGCGTGTACACATATGTGCTGAGATCTGAACATATTCTGTGTGCTGTGCAAAGAGTAACACCACCAAAGTCCTGTCTTGGGCTCTGTGGTCAGGACACAAAACTTGTAAAAAGCACAGCTGTAGGAAGCTAAATCAGTGTCCCTGAGAATGAATGCCACACAGTGGTAGGAGATCAGGACTCTGCTCTCTACATTTAATGTGAAAGTTCAATGTCTACCACAGTTTTGGTTTAGTAAAAGAAATTTCTTACAATTTTGTGATTCTTATTCTAGACCAAAGTGGAGTAAAATAAAACTTTGATGAAACTTAAACTAGTTGTCTCTTACCCTCTGTATTTAACATAAGGTCTGGCAGTACTCTAGTGAGGCAGGCCAAGTTCTCCTTTACACCAGGTTAATTCTATTAACCAAGCCTACTAGCATGTGCCAGCCTTCATCACCATGCTGAATTGCTGTTCTTCCTCTGAGTGCAGTGCATTAATTTTGATTTCTGTTTGTTAGACAAGTATAATGTACAGATATGAAAGTTACCCCTTGTTCTGCCAATGACCAGGCAGGCCCAACAAGAATGATACAGCCAGCAGAAAGATGAAACAGTACACAGACTGTATTTTACACAAAAAGGACATTCCATGAATGATCGCTGGGTGTACAAACAGATCAATCAGCTGGTACATAAACGACATCACCCCCAATGATCCCACAAACGACACGACTCAGCCCACAACAGGTGGTACAAACAGTGAACCAAGGTTTCCCATAGTTGGTATGGGAAACAGTCAAACCAGCCAGTTAAATGCATAAGAAAAAGGTGCCCACATGGCGACTCTCACCCGATCGACCCGCGTTCGCAAAGGTCTAAACAGACCAGGGCCCAGCTCCAGGGAGAGTCAGGAGGTCTGCCCTGAACCAGGAAGCTCTGTGGAGTGCACTCCACAGACAGACACTCCTGACTCCCTGCCAGTGGCCCCAGCTTTTATCCCCAAGCCGACACCTGACCTTTGTCAACTCAGTGTGGGACCTCTGGGGCTCCTTTCCCTTATAAAAAAATCCCTGCAGGGCCGGCCGCACCCTGGGGGGAAGCTATAAGGCAAACTCACCACCTCTTTATGAAGGGCTGTGGGAATCACCCATATGTCAACCTTAATTCGGGGCTCAGGGTTCAGACCCCAGCGGTTTACCCCTTTTCAGCTGAACCCCAGATTGTACATTCCCACAGAGTACTTAACACCATAGGAGGCCAGGATCAACAAATGGTCAGACATTTACAAGGTGGTTCAAATCTTGAAACATAACACCACTCCTCCTCCCCCAAAACAAGAACTTTGTAAATGTAATAAAATTTAATTATTTTTCTATTAGTAAAACTGTAACATATCATGTCTTATGGAAAATTTAGAAAATTGGACAAAACCAATGTCAGAACAGATTGGTTGAACAAAATAAGACATTCACCCATTGGCAGGCAGGCATTCAGGCATGTCCAGGAAAGCAGGGCTGCATCACATGTAACAGTTACTTGGAAAGACAAATGCCGTAACTCAAAACATTTCCCGCTTTCTTCTTCTTCCCCCAGGTTTATATGCTGAGCACGACATCATACGATATGGAATATCCTTTTGGTCAGTTGGGGTCAGCTGTCCCAGTTATGTCTCCTCCCAACTTCTTGTGTACCCCCAGTCTACTCATTGGTGGGGTGGAGTGAGAAGCAAAAAAGCCCCCGACTCTGTGTTAGCTCTGCTCAGCAATAATGAAAACATCCTTGAATTATCAATATTGTTTTTTGCACAAATCCAAAACACAGTCCCATACCAGCTGCAAGAAAACTAACCCAGGCAAAACCAGCACAATGAGAAACTGAGCTCATCCTTGAGAAGCTACAAAGTAAAAAGCTTGTAAGAATGATTATAAGTATCACAATTCTTAGACTGTGAATGGATCTAATTTCTCCAATGAGTAGTGTTTGTTCTGTGCATTTGATATTCCAGAGTTGCAGGAAGTCCACTACAAATCCCATGCCAGCACTATACAGAGCATTGAGAAACAACAGCTCCTCACTTGCTGTTGCTGCAAGGGCAATTTGGCTGCAAATTATTTCTTTTGGCTCAGTTCTTTCAGCTCATCTCAGTTGATACAGCTGAACAGAATGAAAGAAAAGGGTCCAGTAAGTAGGTAGGAGGAATTTTATTAGTGGTCTGGGTCACCTGAATTGGTCCCATTTGTGAACAGATTATTACTACTGGGCAATATGTCCATTTCTCCCAATGCTGAGTGGCAACTGGTAGCTATGCACTTTTGAAAAGAGGGTTCTCAACAGAAACTCAGAGAGGTGTGCATATAACTAATTTGCAAGGTGATATGAACAAAATTATAATTTCTCTCACTGAGAAAGAAAAGGAAAAAGTAATTATTGTATATGAAACACAACATGTTCTCTCTTAACTAATAGTATGACCTCCAACTTAGAGGTGCTTTGAGTTTACCTTCTTGTTAGGGACTTCCCTACTCTTAGACACTTTCCCAAAAGCACTGTCCTGATGGAAACAGAAGAGAGAGCAGCTTATGGTAGAGACACATTAAAGCAATTTACTGATACATGCATGAGAAAACTCAGATAGGTAGGACACAACCAACCAAACTGCATTATCCAGCAGTATCACATCTATAAGGAAGGGGAATGCAAATGGTGAGAATTTATCTGCCATTGTTTTTCACCATTCACTCACTAATTATGTCTTGATGATATTTTCTCAACAAAATCACCAAAAACAGATCAGTTTTAGAACGGTAGATTTTGAACATCTGTGTTTTGCCAACCAAATCTGACCATCAGGGAACTACAGTTTCTTTGTAGCTGCTGAGAAAATAACAACAACTCAAGCCAAGAATCAATTAAACTGAAGAGATTGTTCCATATCCTTCTTTTATGGGAAGAGAACAGGTGTTTAACAATTTACATAAATTACACAACATCTAAAGCATTTACAGTAACCAAACACTTAGCAAGAGACATGAATGAAGAGGTAAGTTAGCTGATGATGTTTTGTTTCCCAACCAGTGCATCTTTAGCACTTCTATAGTTATAGGACTGTAAAAGTTTCTGTTATATATCTTATTTTCATGGATTCATAACTCAAGCCTAAAATAATAATCTGATTTGCATTTGGCAGGCACAGATTTTAAACTGATACTGGGGATTTTTTATTAGGTTAGGGGAGAAAAGTCAGTTTAATTGTCTTTAACTTATGAAAGTATAAAAATGGAATTTATTGGTTTCAGACACTATTTTATGCTGCTACAACTCAAAACTGCTTTGTTTTTTTTAAGGGAAAATTTTGCAAGCCGTTAGTCTGAATCATGGATTAGCGCCTTTGGGAAACTTGGAAAAAGAAATATAAAAATGCTTGATTTCTTACCTCTTTGTAATGTTGTTTGATCTCTAAGTACACTCCAATCCTTCAGCCAAACTTTCTTTGAGATGCAGTGCCTTGCTCTGCCATCACTTATGTAAGACAGTTCTCAGTTTCATGCATTTTACATGATTGAGGTGAACAGCTTCAATCTATTATAGAATTTACATGAAGTTCATTGTCTGTCTTTTCGCAAATCCTCCACATTCTTAAAGATCATGGCACATATGTGAGTACTGAAGGAAATGGTTCAAGTCATCATGAAAAAACTCCGCAGATTGCACAATATAGATTATATATTAGAGGTTAGATTCACCTTAAAAGGGAAGCAGTTGGTAGGGGACCAGAAAATGCTGTCTCCTTTATTCTGTATCTTAAATTGAAGAGACAGGTTTTGCAGGCATACTTGTAGTATTCATGGAAGACCTAGATTGTGCCATAGACTCTTCCTAGATACATCAAGTGCTTCTCATGTGTTTTGCTTTATTCTTAACAAGCAGTGTGCTTCCTAAAACAACCAGAAGGGCCAGAACCAAGTTCTGCTGCTTTTCCAAAATTCTCTGCAGGAATAGCTCACGGTCCCTGTGTTGTGCAGTGTATTATATACAATAATACTAAATAAGATAGAAATATGTTATGTAACAATTAATAGTAGATTAATTGAAACAGTGCTGTGAAAAAAAAAAAATGTTTATGTAAATTGAATAAGAAGTTTAGTATTTTGTGATACTTCCTCCTACAGGAGATTCTTCCAACAGGAGGGATTTACAGCCCCTGTAGCTTATTCTACAAAAGTTTAGTAATTTATTCTTCAAAACTCTCTTGGATCAATGGAAATAAACAAGACATTGAGACCTTTGGTCAGTCAGTACTCTCACTACTTTCAGTTAACCCAGCCCTTTCTGTTCACATGGGAACTTTCATTTCTACAGAGGTAACATTTACTTAGAATACATGTGCATGTGTGGGTTTGCATGTATGTTACCAATCACAGACTTCACAGGACCTATTTGTTCTGCCAAAATTTCCAAGTGAGTAAAAAAAATACACACATTTTGCAAATTTATTTTACAAGTTAATGAAAAACTCCTTTTATACTTTATGGCAACAATTTAAATCTTTCCTATTGGTTCCTTACCTTAATGGGAAATAAAACAAATTACAGATTGCAATTACTAAGGATATCACTATAAAAATTCTCAAGAAGCTATCAAGATCTGTTCTTTTCTTCTTGTTAAATTGTTCCCTTTATGCTTTTTTTTTTGTATAAATGTTCACACACAATGATGTGGAGATTAAAAGAACCAGCTGCTTATGAACAAACATTTCTATTTGAAGGTCAGAGAGCAACCCAGGCAAATCTAGCACGAATATTAATGTTGATATGAGTATTCACTTGTAATTTAAAAAAAAAAATCACTATGTTATCAAACAGTTGTTTCAGCACTTCTGTGTGAACTGTGCTGAACTCACTCTTGCCAAAGGCTCAACATGCTAATAGGGAAGGCTGCCAGACCCATCAGATGACTGCCCAGTTTGAGCCACCTTCGTCGGGATGACTGAAGGGCATTTATGTTGATCTAAACAAGCCTATTAGAACTTGCAATAATATTAAGGAGGAACGTTTCTGCAAAAATATGGGAATATATAATAGGGTATAATAGAGTGTATGTAGAGCAAGGGGCCTAAGAAACGCAGAGCTTTTCTGCAGGTCCTAATGGCATTCTAATGGAGATTTCCTTGATTCCCCAGCAGCATATAGCTGACTTAGCAAATCCCTAATTGCACGCCCTGAAGGCAAACTGTAGTTTTCAGCTCTCTCTACCGGATATGTATGTGCATATATAATTCAGTCATTCCCCCAGGATTTTAAAAAAGGGTAAGAGTAAATGTCATCTGAATACTAAAGGCAATAAAGGATTAGCTAGTCGGGTCCAGTGGCATTCAGTTCTCCCCATGCTCTCAACCCTCAATTTCATATTTTTAAGCAGAGCTGAACATTAATTCTTACTGCATCCTGAAATGTATTGTTGTGAAAATGTCTTGTTATTGCACAGAACTCTGAAGGCTACTGGGAAATGATTTTATTGTTCATCTCTAAAACTCCAGAGGCAAGGTTATTTTCTCTGTTAGGAACACCATCGTTATCCGTTCTTTATCTATTTTTTTTCAGTTTTCCTCTTAACCTTAGTTTTCTAGGTGATGTTCTTCTATAAGTCCTCTTCTAGTTCCCTTTGAATTTTCCTCTTTTCGTGTTTGCTTCTCTTCTATGTCCATCTTCCTTCCACAGTAGTGCCACACACAATCCCTGACAGTCTGTCTTTGGTGTGAACTGTAAAAATCTTCATGAATCTCAGTAAAATATTACCCCTCCATCTTTTGCAAAGCAGGGACAAGTTTTTCTTCAAGGTCCTGATGTGCCTGAAGTGACTTCAGTGGGAATTAAAGTTTAAATGCAGGAATGATAGGTCCCAAAGTATATCTAAATATTAAAAGGTTTAAGTAAATATTTATCAGCTCTTGCAAATGAGGAAAATGGAAGAATCCAGGAAGTTTTGCCCCTTTGGTGGTAAAGGCATGCACATTTCTGTGGCTTGTCCCAAACATATATTTGTGAAAGTCTTTTACAGTAACCTATCATTGTGTGGTCCAGATACAGCACTTCCAATCCAGAAAAAAACCCTAACCAAACCAAACAACAACAAAAAATAAAACACAAAAAACACCCAAACAAACATGTAAAACCCTCCCTTTTGAAAATGTATTCTGTAGGGTTTTAATTTTGCAGATAGTTCTTTTTAATTTCACTTTAGTTGAGATGCCAGGTGCCTTAGTTACAAAGAGCCCACCATGGCAGGGCTCAGAGGGAGCTGTAAAAAATTATATGCTAATCCATACTTCTTTGGGCATAAACTTGTCATGGTTTTAAAGCCTATTATTTTGGGACATTCCAGAGCCAAAAGTGAGTGCTGAAAAACTTTTCTTTTAAGTGATGTAAGGTACCTTTTGAAAAACAGGGGCTCATGAAACTACAAGCATTGAGATCATATGGAAAAATCTTTCTGACTAGGATACTCATGGTTAAAGACCTCAAGTGCATCTAGAGTGAAGGAGAAAATACTAATATTACACCTGGGTAGCAAAGACAGACATTGTTTTTTGGAAAAGTAGCTGCTGTCCAGAAGTGTTCTGAGACTTGAAAATCAGAACAGGCCTTATGAAGATGACCAGTGACTCATCTGATATCTGCAGGACACATTTCTAATGGAAAAGAAATAATAGGAGGCAGTTCAGTAGTTAGAACTCATCAGTCCTGCCTTGGACAAAGACCTACAAGGTGATCTAGGAACAATCACTTCACCTTTTTCCTCTCTGAGTCTTCATTCTTTATGTCTTCAATGTTGATATAAGTGTTTTATTTCTTCATGTTCATCTTCATATTTTTATAAATGTTTTTATTCATGTATAAAAATACAGTGACACTGTAGAAAGGGTGCAGGGACCTTCATTTATGAGATCATATCTGCCTTACCCTTCCACTAAATCTGTAAATATATAAGAATGACTTTTCCTTGGCAGTAGGATATCATACTTATCTATTCAGTAGAAAACTCAGTAAACAGCAGTATCTGGAGCCTATTTGACATACCAGCTAGTCTATGGAATTAAAAATAAAAGAGAGTATTTTAAAATGCCTTTTCTGCTCTGTGTGGAGATACAATGACTTATCAAGACTGAAAATACTCTTTGCTACAGCTCAAATAATGATAATAGAGACAGGCAGTCTTTAGTGATCAGGATTACTGAGCCTACAAACATTCATGTGATTACCCATTTTATGTACAATTGGTATTAAGAAGCGTAATGGATTTATTTGGACTTAGAAGTTACCTGTATTTTAGACATTTGTCAGTGATTCAGGTTCTCAATATCTTCCTTATGAGGGTACTTACCTTAAATAACTAGTGATACCTCTTGGACAGTCTCACGTGCAGTTGCTCATGTACTGTGTACTTATCACTGGATAACAAACAACTACACAAACACAAATGAGTAAGAAATGTCCTGTTGCTCTGAACTCCTACAAAGCTACTTCAGCAAGTCTTCTCTGTGATTTATTTTGACTGGGATGTGTGTTGATTTTCACACCATCTCCCTAGGTTTAAATAATATTAAAGCCTTTTCATGACAGAGGAAAATTAAGATATAACAATTAGATGTGTCCTCAAAGGGATTGTGCTTTGGTAAGCAACTAAAGTTATAACATCTTGAGATCTTTTTTAGATCTTACAGCTATGTGGGCTTTATGATACCATACTGAGCAGTCAATTCTATTTTGTTGTTTTACTTTATGAAACATGGTTTGTATGATGGGAGTAAACTAGGAATACAGGATCTGATCTGGACTATGTCATCCAGAATACAGTAGTCGCCCAGAGCAGCAGTGTAAAGTAAGGGTTAGAAAATCTGTCACACACTAATTTGCCCCCCGTATAGATCTTTGGGTTTCTAATAATTATTTTCTATTTCATAAAGTTTATTCATTAATTCTGTCAATTCTATTTAGTCTTCACATTTGTGTTACTATCTTGTTATTCTGTCTGTTTGACATTTCTCTACACAAGTACAGTATATTACACCCCAGACATTTATACCCTCAATTCTGTGCCCATGCTTGTGGACTACAGCTGGATTTCTTTGATCTTATGTTCTTGCCATACAATGTCTGTGTGAAGTCATGCACAAACTCCACCAACAGGAATCTTCATCCCCTCAAAAATAATTTATTTTCATATGCCTCCATAGTATTTAATGAATTGAAATATTTGTGGAGAAAACTGGCTTTCAATGTAACATTGAAATATTTAGCACAAATAAAACAGTGTTTTTCCTCCGAAATGGTGAGATGTCTTTCCAAATGCTTTCTTCATTACTATGGAAACTCTTCTTTCTAAGAGTATTTACAGCATGTGAGAAAAGTACATATTCATTTTACTACAGCCACATTTTCTACAAAGTCCATACTGTGACTGCAAGATAGTCAGGTCAAAATCTATGAAACTTTGGAAGCTCAAGGCTGCTATTTCTTAGTAGATTTTTAAGCAAGTGGAGGCGGCATGTGGGAAAAAACAAGATTAGTCATCCAATCTACTCCTCCACATAGAATATTAGTAAATAGAGATGTGTAAATAATTGATTTTTTCACTTTGCTGGCTGAGCTAAACATTTAAAACAAGACATTTTTCCAGATTTCTCTTTGAAATGAATTGCACAGAAAAGGGCTTGAGTATAATATCTTGTTTAATTTGCATTTTTTAGTAAAAAAAATTATCTTCTTATAAAATACTCTTTTGAAACAAAATGTAAATTTTCCACTAATTATTATTTTTTAAACTATTAACTGACTGACATAACTGTCTTAAATATTATGGGCTAGGATAAATCTTCACTATTCAATGAGTAAAATTATTGATCAAATAATCCCTGCTCTAACATAAAACCTGAAGCCTTCTAATTGTTTTCTTCCTTCAGATACACACAGTGAAAAAAGTGTTAATGAAGATGTTTGATATTGTGGAAACATAAACTTCATCACATTAATGTGCTGTATTTTACTTTTACAGTTCACTGTTGTTGCTAGACAGGTGTAATTTTCAAGTATGAAGCAGCTATTACTAATTTGATATTAAGAAACTGTCCTCTGTTTGACCTTGTGCACATATAGTCTATTCTTCGCACCTGTAGAAACACATTTTTCTTCATGATATTTACTTGTTGAACCTTGTAAAAGGTTAGATTTACATAAAATGACCATCATTCTTTTCGTAACTGTTAGCAGACCAAATTCCTTATAAACTTTATGGAATTGTACATACAATGTTGTAACTGTATTTTTTTTCCCAGAATAAGTGTTTTCTATCCAATTTTATTTCAACCAGGGAGATCATGAGAGCAAATGGTTGTGACTGCCTGCTGCAGTAGAGGTATAGGATAGGTATAAAATATATACATCAGCTGATGTACAACAATACTCTTGAAAATGATGTTACTTACAGCCAGGTGTCAAAACTATTTTGTAATCATTTTATATATCTTACCCTAGATTTCAGCTTGATTGTCAAAGTCACTATTATTTTTGCTGTTGTTGTTGTTGTTATTCTATGAGGCCCTAAAGGAAACAGATAAACATTGAGAGTTAGATTCTTTACACATGGAAGTCTCTGTCTCAAGAGCTCATAGTCTGAAGAAACTCAAAGTGGTTTAGTATAGTATAAGGTTTAAAAAACTGAACTGGATGCAGAATTTAAAACACCACAGTAGGTGAATAGTTGTTTTTTGTTTTTTTTTTTTCTAGGGAACAATATTTTTCTTTGCTAAAGAATTTGCATTTAGTTTTGGGAAAAGTTTTTTTTTTCCCCCCAAATTTTAGGAATAGTAAATAGATCTACTACAATCTCATTGGCTAAAAGAAATTAAATTCTTGAATAACAACGTGTCCTTCCACTCTTGTAATGATTCTCACTAAAATGTTTCAGGACTTTCTTTGGTTCATTATTTTAAAATAAAGTGAAATTTAATCAACAGTTTAATGTAGACATGATTTTGAGAATTTCTGTTCTTTTTTAAGGTCAATTGCATTATTTTGGGTAATCAGGGTTCAATCTTGATTTTTTTTTTTTTTTTTAAATTTTGGAACTTGTGTGGAAATCTGTGAATATCATAGATTCTCAGTATCTCCAGGATGCAGTCCTTTTATTATCTATAGATATTTTTGCAAGTATAGAGCAAATACTTTAAACTTAGTTACTGTATGAAAAGAGTTATTTTCAAAGGACTTTCCACTCTGGTTAAGATATTTTTGTAAAATGTCAAAGCAATCCATGCCTTTGTCCAAATCAGAAGATAAGTTCCTGTGAAAAAATTTTCTGTGGAATGTCATTTATTTTTCAGGTTTCAACACTTATATTACTGAAGAATGAGATTGTTCATGAAGGTCCATCACCACTTGAAACAATACAGAGAATGATGGTACTACAATCCCATAGGATGCCTGAACAGCTGATTTGTGGATTTGATACTCAGGGGCAACCCAGCCCCCAGATGCAGCATTGCTCCACAGCCCATCCATGGCATTTGACTCCATGCACAGCAGATGATAGATCTGTGCTGGGGAAATGTAAATATAGTGCTTATTCCTTCTAAAACAAGGTTTTAAAAAATTATTTTCTCTCAAGTACAAAGAAAACAAGGGGGACATGTAAAGCCTGTCTAGTATGGAAATTCTGCATCTGTACACATTAGCATAAGCTGATTGCGAAAGTGAAGGAGAAAAGTTAACAGAGAAGGAAAGAGGTTGGTTTTAATCTTTATTGAACAGAATGTCCAGAGATATAAAAAAGAAAATAAGTGTACATTTTATGCAAAAATAAAGCCATGAAAGCAACTTAACACTGGAGAATACACCTTGACAAGTTCAGAAAAGAAATTCCTCTCTGTCTTTCTGCTTACAAGTGATTTTGTGCTAACAGTATAACCTGTTTGGCTAACTTGCTAAATGGACATCTTTTGTATGCGAATTATTGAAACTTTAAAACGTGGAGACAGTCATCTTAAAAAACATTTAAGGAGAACAGATCTGGGAAGCATTGAGAAGCTTGTGTGCTGGTATTCTGGATGATATGATTTCATTGCTATGGGTTTCCTCATTAACAAGTGTTTACCTGATTAAATCACCGAGTCTCATAAAACAAGTTAAAAATTGAGTTAATTTCAGCATGTTGATGTCAAAGTTTCTACTATCTAAAATGGACCAAGAACTATTAGGAGTACTAAAGCTGAGTGCTTGAAAAAAAATCTTAGGTGTATTTCACAACATGATTTTCAAACAGCCTTCTTTTGAATAGATCTGTGCTGATTTATGCAAGGCAAGATGCTGGATTTCTGTCTTTTCATTTTTTTAGAGTCCTCTTAAGAAACAAATAAACAAAGAAACAATTAGACATTTCCTCATTATAGCATTGTGCCATTATAATAGTTATGGTCGACAAGGCACTTCCATTATTGGTTTCTATTTTCAGCTGCCACTAACTTCCGGAAACAATTATTCTTTCAGCTGAAATTTCTCATGCTTGTTCTTAATCCCAGAGGTGGATTGTTTGGTAAAGTTTATAAAATTACTTTTGGCATTAAAATTACTTTTAAAGTTTATAAAATTAAATTTTTCTGAAATACCTAAGTGTGAAAAATTGGTATATTTCACCTGTTATTGGTTATTTATATAATAAGTTCTTCTGGACAGGGATTTAGTTTTATGTTTAATATATTTTATTGCAATAAAATCTAGACTGCCATTATGTTAATATGTAAATAAAAGCTTTCTTTAATGAATTGGTAATTCAAGCATATTTCTGTTTTAAACTCTAAGTCCTATGGATTTTGAAAATTGTTAGCTTATTTACAAAATTCTATGTCATATGCAATTAAGAATAATTGCCTGGATTCTCAGCTGAAAAGTGCTTCATGAAACTCAGTGTGGGAGAAGAGTCACTCTACACTTAGGAAACTGTTCTATTAATTTTTCCTGGCTTAAAGCTGTTCTCATGCATTCATTTACCTGATGTTCCAGGTGGTAACTGTGGATTCATAGTGTGAATGAACCTCTTTTCAAGTAGCACTGTTCAAGTTTCAGTTATGAGCTGGCCTAAAATATGTTTGAACTTTCCCAGATTTATAGCAGCTAAAAATCTTGTCTTGTGCATGTCTATCAGTCCTCAGTCAAATCACAGACATCCCCTTGCAATCATTTCCATTCAACACTGGGACAGTTTTTGTAGTCAGAAACCCTCCATGCTCCCATGTTTATCCTCCTGAAGTACTTCATTTTATCCAGCCACAGTTTTGCCTGTATAATGTTGCTCATTTCTTTTCTGTGATCTTCATCACTACAACTTCACCATTAGTTTCAGATTTTTCTTCTCTGTCATTATTTGCTTCCATGAAATAGGACTTGAGATTTTCCAAGTTGTTTCCTTTCCCATCCTCATTATGTTTGTCTCTTCCCTTCTGAACTTGTTCTACTAATAGTGTCTTCACTAATACAATTTCTTTTTCTTGTAGTTTCTACAGTTCAATCCTTTTGCAACTGCTAGCAGACTGAAATCTGATTTTTGTGATGCCTAGAAACCTTTTCAGTTTAATGCAACTATGGTCAGTAGAAACATTTATTGTTCTGCCAAGTTTATCTGGTTCTTATTTAAGATGAGACCCCTTTCTTTTGTAGAAATTTGTCATTGATCTCCTATTAACTGCTGCTCTTTCTTCCAAAAGGGACAGACAAAATCTGCATATAAATAGGTAGATTGTGTTTGTCTATTGGGTACATCTGTAGGTTGCAAGCTGCCTTTACTTTTGTTTTGCTTTTATTTCCTTCTCCTTCTATGTCTATGTATGATAGTCTACTGACTTCTTTAATCAGTAACCAATTCTGAGCACATTAAAAATTGAAAATAAATTCTTACAACTTCTATAAAAGTTAATAGACCAAGAAGGGATAAGGGCTCTGAAGTGTTTTGACTGAGTGGAAAGTTTCACTATGATCCTTTAGTGGAGCATACATGCAAAAAGAAATCTCTTTAAAAGTCCTTTTTCAAGGAAAAGCTTAAATGTGAGCACTCACTTTAACATCATTGGCAATCTGCACCTGGGGAGGGGCAACCAGCACTATCAGTATGGGCTAGGAGAGGGTTTACCAGAGAGCAGTCCTGTGGAAAGGGACTTGGGAGTGCTGGTGGATGAAAAACTGGACATGAGCCACCAATGTGCGATCACAGCTCAGAAGGCAAATCACACCCTGGGCTGCATTAAAAGAACTGTGGCCAGAGAGGTGATTCTGCCCCTCTGCTCTGCCCTGCTGAGACCTCACTTGGAATACTGCATCCAGTTCTGGGGCCCACAGCACAAGAAGGATGTAGACATATTGGAGTGAGTCCAGAGGAGGGCCACCAAATTGATCAAGGGACTGGAGCACCTCTTATATAAAGACAGGCTAAGGGAGTTGGGGATGTTCACCCTGGAGAAGGCTCCGGGGGGACCTTCCAGTACCTGAAGGGGCCTACATGAAGGCAGGGGAAGGTCCATTCAAAAGGGTTTGTAATGATAGGACAAGGAGTAATGGCTTTAAACTAGGAAAGGGTAGATTTAGATTCGATATTAGAAAATTCTTTACTATAAGAGAAACAGATTATTGGAATGGACTGCCCAGTGAGGTAGTGGAGACCTCAACCCTGGAGTCATTCAAAGTCAGACTTGATAGGGCCCTGGGCGACCTGACCTAGGTAGAGATGTCCCTACTTTTGTAGGGAGGTTGGATCAGATGACCTCTAGAGGTCCCTTCCAGCCTAAAACAGTCTGTTTCTATGATTATACTCCATTCATCTTGCATGCTCTGAATACAACAGAACATTAAAAGGAGCTCATCATTAGATTTGGATGTGCACATAAGTTTCCCTCTGAGAGTATTCTTCATAGTATGAGATTGCTTGGGATCCAATTACTTTAATGCCTATTATGTTCACTTTTCATGCAAAACATCAGCTAATAACACAGCAATAGTATCACTCTCAAAGACGTATTGAGAGTGAAGAATATGTATATACTTATGAGCTATAGACCCCTTTTCATGTGATAGTGTTCAAAGAGGGCTATATTTATCTTTATTAGCTCTGAAGGTTAATTCAGTAGCAATTTTTTACAGCATTATGTATACTTCAGAGGAACTAGTAGTAGGTGTTTTTAAGACAGAGTTTTAAAGGCATTTATGCACCTGCGTGGCTATAAGCATAATTCAAAAACATTGTGAAATCCTTTTTTTTTTTTATAATTAGTTCATTTGTAGATGCATTTAATGCAATATTGTGATGTTGCTAGGCTGCTTAACTGGCGAATACCAATTCTGCTAATATCCCATATTACAGAAGCATGAATCAGATTTCCTCACATTTTTAAGCCTTCAGAAAAGTACAGTATGGGCAACATGGAAGAGCTATTCAAAGGCTATTATTGTTTACCATGTTGTATGGATTTAAGAGATGGATTAGTCTAATCTGCAAAAAGACACCTTTGTTTTGGAATAATAGGCTCCAAATAAGACATTTTTTTCACACGCTAAGTTTATTCAGTGGTCATTTCATATTAACTTCTCCAATGTCCTTACATACACAAGCCCTGTATGAGAACATGATTGTGGTAGCACGATTCTCTCTTTATAGATAGCTTTGAAACTGTGATTTGGGAAGATGAATTTAAATTTAAAATATCTGGAAGTATGTTTCAAAAATACAGATGAAGAGATGTTAAACTTTGAAACTAACATTTTTAAAATATAAGCAAAGATTCACAATTGGCATTATAATTATCAATGTTACCTTAGATAAGCAAGACAGGGAAAAACCCACTTTCTTTTTAAAAGCTCTGTAACAAGTGTCAGAATGCATCAGTTTTCATGTAGCAGGATTTCTGAGATAAATTTCCAGCTGGAATCTGCAATTTAGTCCCTGCTTTATGCCTTTTTAGTTTATTCTCCCTAGCCTAAATTTCTGCCTTTGCTTCCACTGCTTATTTACTATGAACTGGATTTTAATACCAAGAGAACTATGACTGCACTGTTTCCTGATTACCTGAAACTGAGATCATGTCTCATACCTAATAAATCCTCCCTCTCATTGCTAATATTGTGTGGCCATATGGTAGCTTAGAACATCTTAGTCAAAGCACATAAAGGGTAAAAAAAAGTACAGATCATTTCAGCAAGGTTCACTACAAGGAACACCTTTGGCTACTTGCTGTTCTCTGAGTCTGCGAGCTGTTTGTCCTTCCTGGTTTTGAAATACACATTCAGAACAGGGAGAGTACATACAGGAAGCAGCAGAATGGCCTGAAGCAGAGCTGAGGTCTTGGATGCTGGAGGGCAAATGGACGTGGAGAAAGTAAAGGGCAGTATGATATAATGGGACATCAGCACAAACTACATCATCACATATGTGATATTCCTATTATTTGACCTTTCTGAAGGGAGGAACTTTTGAGAAAGACCTGTAATCAGCATTTTGGAGATGTACGCTACCATTAAAAAACAAATTAAATGTTTATAATGTAATTTGAGGTGGACATACTGGGCTGAAGTTCTGATGTTTGTCTAACATATGTAAAGATACGCTTACCCAAAACTTTTCCTGAACATTTCAGCAGTGAATACTGCACAGAATGTTGCACACAGGTGTGTCTGAGAGTCTTCAAATACTAAACAAAATCCATACTAGACAGATATATTACGTTATATTCTTATTTTGTTTTCATATTTTTAATTAATGTTTCCATGTTCTGTGCATATTTCTTTGTGAATATGATGTACATTGAACTTCTGTTATATTTTTCATGAGGTAAGGACCATCTATACATAGTATTATAACTCAGTAGCACATAAACATACACAGGAAAAAAAGGTCTTCCTTTTGTACACTTTCTCAAGTGATTCTACACCTGTGCATGTTTGTATGTATATAGGAGTAAGTTTGACTCCTTGTTTTTATTTAGTCTGGAAAGAACCAATTTCTTGCATCAGATTTTGTAAATACTACCCATCTATTTACTTCATTCATGCTTGAGCAATTGGATGAATGTGTATCAACACTACATTCCAAATATACTACAATCATTAGCAAAATATTTTAGCACAAAATAGAATAGATTAAGAATATTTTCATTAAAATCTCAAGAGTAGGAATTTAGAAACAGTTATGTTGTGTACGATTAGTCACACAACCATATAATTTACTAGAGACTAAATTTTGATGTCAATATGAAGTCAGCAGAACCATACAAGTACACGTTGTATGAAAAACAGCTATTCTCCTTTACATGAGTAAAGAAAGGAAAGTATTGCTATACCCTAAAACAAATTTACTCAAAAAGTATTAATTGATAAAAACTATACATTTCTCTAATTACAGGTTACAGATAGATGGCTGAACTTGTTTTCAGCCCTCACTAGAAGTGACAAACAGTACACACATCCTGCATTTAAGAGACTATCTTCTTGCTAACAATGGAATAATTTAATCTTGAAACGTCACATACAGTCTTCTATCAAAAGCATATGAAGTAAGTAAAAGAACCACAACAGCACAGTGGAAAATCTGTCATACTCAGTAACCTGAGCCTCAGTTTCCTAGATACCAATATAGTAGAGAGATTCAGGCCCTTCTGCTGCCTGAACTGAGCAAGATAGAACAGATTTCCTAAAAGAGCAGAAAAGAATGATCCAGTTAGTTTCCTTGCAGCAACCCTGTCCAAAAATCTTGACTGTACAGTCAAAACTTGGCAAGAGGTGTACAGGACCACATACAAAGGAAAACCACTGGTTATAGACTACTACTTCTGTTCAGTGAATGCTATTATGAGCCTATATGATGCACTGTTACCATTCATCTGTTTGGATTAACATGGACTGAAAAGCATCTACTTGACATAGGTCTTTCATCTAGAGAGACACTGTCCTGCTCCCTTTATTTTTATTGTTTTAATAAATTGGAAAAAGGAAGAGCTCTCCCTATGATTACATAAATTCTGTGCAACTGTGTGTCTACATTCAGCCTGTAGCCAGGGCTAAAACTATAAAACAGTTGCTCTATCACATGATCACCCCTCCCCAGAAGAGAAGGGGGAGTCAGGAAAATGTAGGGAGACCAGAGGGTTAAACCTCAAGTGGATTTAATGATCCAGTAAAACTAATGTCAATATAATGCCAATATAGGATATACAAAGCTATATCAGCCCGGCAAACGTACATTGGTCACAATAAATGGGAAAGAAGTCCTCAGAAGCAGGAAGAGGAGCAGTCAGAAGCAACCCAAGCAGGACCCTAAGCACTTGCCCCTTTATAGTGAGTGCGATGTTTATGGGATGGGATAAACCTGTCATCCAACTCAGGTCAGCTGTCCTGGCCAACTCAAAACCGCTAGCAGCCTGCAGACCATGGCAGGCCTATGATTCTGTCTCAGTGAAATTAGTACAATGTGTACTGAAGGCCTTCAAAGCGTCAGCCTTGTATCGTAACTGTTCCATGTCTTGAGGAAAGTAGTCTGAAGAATTACAAAACCCACAATGATTGCAATATCTTGGAAAAGTTGATTTCAACGTTGCAGTTCAAGACAAATTAAAGCACGGTTATTTTAAATTCTTAAATTATGAGTTTTATAATGGAAAGACCTTCAATTCTGACTTTACAAAACTGCAGTGCTAATGAATATGTAATATTAATTCTTTATCTGCACTGTCTCACAAGATAGCATGAAAATGTATCATAATACTGTATGTATAGACTCGAGCTGATAATGTCCCACAGCTTTAGGAGGCCTCAGTAGCTAATCTTTCTTCTGTGAATTAAATTAATGAAATAAAATAATTTCACATTGTCTACTACAGTCACATACAGTATACTAAAATACCTCTTTTCTTTAAGGAAAAATTATGAATAAAAGTAGAAAAAAGATTATATAAGTCTTGATCTGAAGAATCACATCTTAAAGTCAAAGACTTCTCAGTGATCAGCCAGGGTTGTGGAACCATAGCAGTTCCAGATGATAAATATATTAGTTAATCTAAAAGATAAATTTTTGTATTGTCCCTTAATGCAGTCTCATTTTGGTCTATATTCTTTAACAGGTTCTGTAATATTGGTACTTGCCTTGGAAATAGGTTTGATAGCTTGTGAATAGCTTCAGTGTTTAAATTTTACCATACAGACTGGATTTTTACTATATTAGACAACTCTGTCTTACTTCCATTTCTCTGATTATATTTTAATTTTATTCTAGCATCAATAAATGCCTTGCTTTCTGAATTCTCTTTAAGGTTTCAAACAGGTAAGTTACTGAAAAAAAAAATTAAAAAATTTATTTCAGAAATATTATGAAGGAATATTTAAAAATTATGTGATTTGCAATCCTACACAGAAAAAGATGTAGGGTTTTTTTTTCTATGTCAAAAAGATGGTATTGCCTGTAGAAGCAATACTACTTCTAACTGTTTATATGAAAGATAGTCTTTTTTTTTAAAAAAAATGCAAGCTTTTTGGGACAATCGGAAGCAATATAAATGAGCTGAAACCTTGGATATACCATAGTTGATTTCAGGCCAGGATGGGAAATGTGTAAATGGCTTAAAATGTTTGTTGCCCCATCAAAAAAAATTGCTCTATTCTTAATGGGAAAAAGTACAGATACAAATAAACATATTAATGGTAATTTGACTACTAATCAGACTCAGCATTCTCATCTTACAGATCTAGAACCATCAAGGTGTTCTTCAACTTAGCCTGGGTGTTAGAGCTCCAAGCTGTTTAAAAAAAAAAATCATTATTACAACAGTGTGAGGTCCTTTGATGACAAAGAATCTAGACTGAATGGAGATCTGTATTACGTTAGCTTAATTAATGAGAATTCAGGGTCTGAGCTTATAACTAAAACAAGTCCTTAATTAAACAACAGATTAGCTAACAAATATCAGAGGAAAGACCTTGTGTGAGAGAATGAAGTCTTGCTTTCACTAAGGCTGATTAACACATATCCAGCTGATTGGCACCCTTAGTGTTTTAGAAATTAATTTGTTGATTTTCTTTTTTTCATTTTTCTTTTGCTCTGTCCAGCCCTGTGTGGATAATTTTTTTAAAACAAACAAAAAACAAAACAAAAAAAAACCAAAACCAAAAACCCAAACAAAAAAAAACACCACACACACCAAAACAGTTTTCCCATATTTTTCAGCAACAAGAAAGTCATTAACAAGGCTTATAATATAAACTTGTTTTCTGTGGCTGTCATTATTGGTGATGAGTTATGAAACATTTCCAATGAACTTAAAATGCCAAGAGAAGCAACCTGCTTAGATTTTTTTTTCAAGCTATGCTACTGTAATTGTTTCTCAACTGCTTGTTTCCCCATGGGCAAATACAACACCTACAAGTTGTGCAAAATTCTGCCTTTTTATTTTTCTCACAGGGAGTCACACTAGAAATTATCACTTTAATTTGTTCTTTTTTTTTTTTTCCCCAAAGTCTATACTTTGCAAACAATTTCTTACTAACACAAGCCTGAGGTCTGTTCCCAGAAACAGACAGCTGACCCTTCATCATGAATATTCTATTTTATCCCTAATATAAGTTGTTCTCAAATAGCCACTCTTTTCTTCCATTTTACTATTCCAGATTTTCTCTTTTTAGTTGATGAAAGATATAAAATAAATTGAAAACCATTAGAAGATAATGTCCAGCCTTTGGATGAGAAATTTGTTCTCCACTCTTAGAAACATGCAACAGTAGATTGAACAGTCATAATAACTAGAGCTGGGAATACTTTTCAGTTCTAATTACTGTCCTTTTAAGAGTTCTTCCTACTCAAAAAGGGAAGACAAACATACATCATTGCTGCTTAGGATACGAACTAAGATATTTACCTCTGAATTAATTGCAAATATTATATGTTTGTTTAATTTTAAGCATGTGCTTAAGCTACATGAATTTTCATTGAATATTTGCAACATGAAGCCATGGTGGAGGCTGCTGGTTGTATGTTACACCTGAAGAAGTTTAAATTAGTTATCTTGGGAACTGCCCGTGGGGTACTTCAGGGGAGCTCAGCTCAGGCTAATGATATGAGGGTGTTTTCAGCTATTGGAGGGCTGGGGAGAAAAGGTTGTAGCATAGTCTTGAGTTCTGGATTGATGGTAAATGACCATTGGGTATGCAGCTGGTTTAAAATGACCTTTGGTGTGCTGACATGAATTCTGCCTAGAGAAAGAATGGTAGTTGGGATCCACCCTTGCTTTAGTACCAGCTAGGTTGCATAGGTAGATTAAGCATGAGCTTGAGGTGCTGTACTAACTCAGGAAAGAAAACATGATTGGTTGTCTTACTGAGCCATATGGAAGTGTTATTGAAATGTCATCCAAGTAGAAAACCGGACTGGTAAATGACATTAAAAAATATTGTTTCTGTACAGATTAAAAACTTTAAATGTTAATCATTTTTTTGCCTATCTGCCATTGTAGCCACAGATCCAAGACATCAATTGTCAGGCTCCTATAAAAAAAAAAAAAAAATTATATATATATGTATTGGCTTTTGTAGTTTAAATTTGAAAACTTTTTCTCATTCTAACTCAGAGGGTAAAGTACTTGCATTACTCCCAGAGGGTGGAAATCTCTGTAAAATTTGCAAACCTAAAGTAAATTTCAAGCATATTTTTTTCTAAACTCATTACACTGTTCTTTGTTAAACAAACTAAGCACATTTTTTCAAACCAGACAACTGGGACTCTATTTATAAATATTTCGTTTGAGAGTGTAAATCTTAAAGATAAAAAAAAAAAAAGAAACCAAACACCCAAGGAAGTATACAAACCAATATTGTCCCAGCAGAACTATAAAAAAAAAAAACTCCTTCAAACATTTGGCTCTGGAAATATGCACGTTTCTGCAAACCTGCCTTTCCTTCTCTTCTGTTCTTTCTTTGCTCTTTCCTCTCTGCTAGCTTATTTAAAACCTACAAGCCAGTTAGTCAATTTGTGTAACAAGCTTCATATTCAAAAAGAATTTGCACTTTGAGATATTCTAATTGATAAAAAAGTACTTGAAAAAATATTATTTGGGACAAAGTTAATATTCTACTTGCTTTCTGTTTACTGTTGGCACTTTGTGCCTTTTTCATTTTCACTGTGTGTCCATTTCATCATTTATGACATGAATTTTTTTTTTTTTAACATTGAAAAAATCCCAAACCCAAGCATAGGGTGGGAGACTATTTTGAAGTAATTGGTTAAAACCTAGTAATGAAAACAGGGAAATGGTTTTGATTTCCATCGTGTTTAGGGTCATTCCCAGGTCACATTTGACACAGATTCAGTGTTCCTATAAATTTAATAATATCTGTAAAGGGCATTCAAGTAACAGCTGTGAAAAGAATATGATCAATAGGAGCCACAATAAGTGTCACTTTGAAATTTTCCAACTGTTGATAGGTAGTTAAATGAATAAAAATATAATGTGTCTACAAACTTCTGAGAGTAGAAGGCCCTGGGAAATCAGTCACTTAAGTGACAGAAACTTTGCATTCTAAAAAAGCTGTAATAGTTATTCTGTTCATTTTATATTACGTTTCTTACTCAGGGTTTAAATCATACTGTGAGCTACTTCATCACACTCCTGGTCTTTTGATAACAGAGTAGTGATAAAGTTATGTTAAATTGTTCTTTCACCACACTAATTCTCCAAAACTCCTTCAGATAGACTCCTTAAATATCCCTTAATCATGTTCTCTACATTTCCAGGTGTCTGTGCTGTGCTGGTACACAAGAAGCTGAGGCAGGCACTTTGCCATAACTGAATCCCCAGACTGGATGGAAGTACAGAGCAGAGAGGCACAGTGGACAAAATGGTCCACCACCATTTCAGGTACAACCATGTCAGCATAAAGGTATTTAATATCAGCCTGACTTGTATGAGAAGAGACATAACTACATTGGTAAAATCTTTCACATAATACAACTGCATTTACATCCTGGGTTTTATTGGTATAAGGCTACACTTCTAAAAATATTATACCAGCATATTTATAATAGCATGATGAGGTCTCCTCACCAGTTTTAAACCTCTTCAGCTGTCGTTTAAATGTAGTAAAATATTATAGGTCATTCAAAATCCAAAGAAGTTGAAAGAAACCTCAGTAACTTCAGTGAATTTTGACTGAGGAGTTAAAGCTCTTGTATAGTGGCCCTTATATCAGTTCTCTGCAGATAGATTCCCTAAAACCATGTTATATTGGTTGTGAGTAGAAAAGCAGAAGCAAGACAAAAGTGATGACAATTTGTTTGGGACAATGCTGCTGTAACAAAAATAGCATGCAAATAGTAAGAACTACTTGAATTTAATTTCCTTGTGTTTTACTCTGCATTATTTCTGTTTATCAGTTGTTATAGGCAGCTAGCTACTACTTGGATGTTTATTATGATTGACACTTGTCAAGATATGAAAAGGCATTCAGCTCCAGATGAGCTATCTTAAATTCCAATAATGTAGATGTACATGTGTGCAAACTATAGTGACCCCAGCATGCTTTTCTCAAAGAGTCAATAATATTATCAGAAGCACCCTCAGGGTCCTAACATATGTTTATAATAGTCATACTTCCAACTAAAATCAGCATCTGAATTACTGGAGCATGGTGCATTATATCCTCAGACAGTGTAAATCACCATAACTCCACTAAAGTCAAACTAAGGAAGTTGATGTACCGCAGCAGAAGACCCAGATTGCTGTACCTATTCTGTTGCCTTCTGCTTGTTAACCTATAGGAATATCATATTTTGTTGTCTTTAGCTTTAGAAACATTGCTTCATTGGTTGAACGTAACCATGAAAAGGAAAACCAGAAACCTTATGGTGCAATTCACTGGTGACTTCTTCATGGGAGGAGTCAGATAGGTTAGTAAGGCCCTGTGAATAATTAGCAGGTAGTGAAGCCCAGCAGGAGTGAGTTGGAGAGCAGAACTGTTCAATGTGTTTCAGGAAACCATTTTGGACTAGGTCTAATCTGATCCCGTGAACTGAATATGCAGATGGATCACATTCACTGCAGCCTTGGATTGTCTCTTCCTGTTGAATTTCCTCTGAAAATCTAGTTTGTGCATTGTGAGACTACTCTGAGAAGTGAGCCAAAGCACAGTGGCTGGAGCTAAGGGGGATTTGTGCTTCCTAATCTCTCTCATGAGTCACATTAAAATGGCAGTGTTGACTCAGTCTAAACTCCTGGAAGTTGCTTTTTTCATTTTCCTTTACTCTCCCCTTTGTTTTATTATCATGATTTAATAAAACACAACTGTACTATATTTACCATGACAGCTGACTCCAGCAGCGACTTGACCCTTTCCTCCTGAATTGCAATATTCTATGAAATAAGTAGAAGCTGATGTGACTGTGAAAGGAACCTAGTGCTACAAAGGGGGACTATTTACTACAGGAGTGCATATCACTGTGTTTGTGGCTTGACAGAATCTGTTCTTGTTACCTTATACAGATACTAGCTGTCTTTGCCATACCATTTAAGATGTGTTACCTGTAATACACCTCAGATATGATGAATTTATGGATGGAAATGTATGAAACCACGCAATGAAAGTGCATTCAACCTGACAGAAAAAGCATCTAATAACTGGACATAGTATACAGTGATGTCCTTATAGACCTCTCTATGTGTTAGAGATCCTTGTAAAAAAAGTCGGACACATGGTTGTGAAAGCTTTCTTCTGCTAAGTAGGTACTGCACACTATTCTTCAAGAACTACCACCACCTTTTGGAAGAGGATCTTAACAGTGGAATATATTGGTATGATTAAACCATACTGACAGTGATGCCTAGGGACTGTGTACATGTATCTAGAGCACCTTTAAAGACACTAGTCTAGAGAAGAACACTGACAAATGTATTTTTCTGGGTAAAACATCTGGGCATTTACTCAGCTGCTTCAGTGAGTCTGAGAATTTGTAACAAGCTTGACACTGCTATGGCAAATACTGCTAGCAGCCACATTATTTGCAATATCTTAATTAGCATGATTACAGGTAACTCAGGCTTTCTGAGATGTCCTCTCCCACCTGACATATGTCTGTATGGTTTTGAGTGGCCATGATGTGATACAATCTGTTCTCTGTTCAAGACTTATCTCAGAATCTTATCTAAATGTTTGCTCTGCTGACAACATGGAGACAGCCTTATCCTGAGGCTCATGAAACCTAGCATTATGTCTACCTGTGGTTGAAGCTGTCTTACCCTTGAAAACTGTCTGCAACATTTTCATAACCTGGGTCTTTTTTATTGCAGAAAAGAGGAAATCAACCACATTTTTAATGTCATTTTACATTTTTTTTCTTTCATTGTTATTAAATGATATCTCATTACTAATTTTGCTTTTTAAAAATCAATGTGCTTGTCTACCACTCATTTAATATTCTTCAGAAGCCAACACGGTAATAACACTTGTGACTTTCTTCTGGTTACTACTTGTCCAATATAGAATATTACCGTTATCAGGCAGGCTAACAGCCAAATTCCTATCTCTGCTCTTAAATTATACATCAACAACCCAAGACGTCACACCACCAGAGGGAGGAATAAGTTAACACACTCACCCACTGCATAGGATGTGAAGAAGGGAGAGAGCTGGCCAAGCTATCCAAGCCATGGGAGATGGAATCAACAGGGCCACAAATCCAATTATGTAGCAGGGACTCAGAAACAGCTTGATGTTTTGCCCCTGCCATCCTGGGAACTTCCCTTGCCATGAAGAGTCAGGGAGCCTTTCCAATAGCCAGAATCCATGCACTATGGAGAAAGATCTCACCACCCCCCTGCAAGCAGGGTCAGCTCTTATACAGGTGGCTAACTTGGAGGTGGGGCAAGAAATGTGGAAGGTGGGAACACCTGCTGGTGATCTCCTAATTAGTTCCCACCCAAGGCTGGCCAAACCCTGGGTGAAAACCAACCATAAAGGTCTTTCTTGCCTGGTTGTGGACATCATCCATATGCCAAAACTAATTCAGCACTGAGGTTTTAAACCCCAGCTTTTGTTGTGCTGTACTCTTCTGAAGTTATGCTATCGCAAAACTTCTTTAAAGTCTCAAAAGCATGCTAAATATGAGCTAAGTGACTACAAAATAATTATAAGATAAAATATACTGGTTTTATCTGCTTATGTAAAATGCACTTAAATTTGTTAAGAAGAAGATCAAAGAAGAGATGGACTGAATTAGTTTTTACATATCAATAGATATAAGCTGATAACATTTTTCTCCAACCTATTTTCCTATTGAATTCAATGTCAATGGGATCAGGATTTGGCTGAATTTCCCTCTCTAATCTATTCATTGTAAATCATAGAGATGACAAAGGAATTTGCATGTTCATGCACAGTAGCAAATGCTGTAGTAGAAGACTGAATGATAGTTGGGTATTGGTTAGATGCATTATCTGTAAAAGATCATGTCAAACTCTAAGTGAAAATATAACTCAGAACATTGTGAATAGGAATTTTAAATGGCTAGCTCACCATGTAGCTTCATCTTCCAAGGTCAATGATATGGTGGTTTGAGATGTCATAGCCAAATATTAAATACAATTAAATTAAAAGATTTATTTTTTTCCACAGACATAAATATGCATTTTACAAAGACAATCAATTTTTGTCTTCTTTGGTCTTCTGACAATTATCTTGAAAGGTTCTGAGAATTTCCTATGAAGCAGCACCTCTCATAGGCCCTGACATTGCAGAACATTCAAGTGTTTCACTGAAGCTTTCAGAGGAAATTTGAGACTATTGTGATTGGGGTGAGAAAGTGGTGAAAATAAAAAAAGATTTTTTGGTTTGTAACCTAGATACAAAAACTGTGGTGCAGGAACTTTCATCTATATGTACGCATTTGAAGTTCATAAAAGGTATGATCCAAAGACCCATGAAATAAGTAGGCAAATGTCCCTGAGGTCTTGCCTGAAAGATGTCATGCTGCATGAGGTTTGTAAATCTAATTATAGTTTGAGTAACTTGAAAGGTGATATTGAAGCCAGCATGTTTTATAATACAAGCATTTGTAAATAATAAATGGTTTAGGTCCTACCAGGTTTACATTTGTCACCAGTCCCATTGTCTGCAGTGTAGGCAGTTGAAGGAATTGGTAGAGCTATATTCTTTGTGGTGCTACATATTGAGAGCTTTTCCAAAGTCTCCTTTTATCACACTTTAAAAATCATTCCTTAATTTAACAAAGATACCACCAGTGATCTTTTATTCTGTTCAATTATGTGGAGCACACTAACTTTTTTTTCCCTCCTTTTTTTTTTTTTTTTTTTTTTTCCAAGGGGGTTAATCTTCAGGGATGAAACAGATTATCAGCTTTTGAACCAATTTAAGTAGAATCTCCAGAAACAAAGCCAGGACAAATAATTATTGGCAGTTCACAGAAGGTATTCTGTGCCCACAGCTCTGCAGGATACCCTTAAAGTCAGCTCACTTGTCTTAATGGGAAACACCTGTGGTCTGGAACACAAGAGGAAAAATCAAACTAACCATGCTGGAGACATTAAAAATAAATTCTGAAAATAAAATCTTCTCTCATATCTCTTCCTTTCTCCTTCTTTCATCTGCACCCTCCAGTCCCCAGACTACAACTGGTACCCCATCTTTTCTTTTATAACAGATATAAAAGTCTTTCTTCAAAATTATTCATTCGCAGACAATGAAGGATATCAAGCAATTTCAGCTGCAGTACTAAATCTGAAGAAATCTTACTACAAACAAAAACATGCTAGTAAAGGCTCAGTTGGAGACCTCCTTTTAACTAGCTATTAAAGTGAACACAAACCATCTGAAAACATTTACCATAGATAATGACTCAAAACATTAAAAATATATTAAACTCTAAAATTTTAGGATTTTTTTTGCTTTTCTACTGCTTTCTCAGACTACTCGGGGATAAGGCATTTCTCTAGCTATTTTAACAGGTTACTAAAGTTCTAATAGGGCAAGAATATATCCTGAATTTTCACACACAACACAAATTTGTGCAAATTTTGTAATTTAATTTGGAAAATGCAGCAACATAATCATATTTAAAAGTAAATATGAAGTCTCATCACTTGATTGAAAATAATTCACAGTTTAAAGTGGTCTGCAGCCTTGCTAGCACTGCAGGTCACATAAAGTCACAGTGTGAATTAGAAATGCTACCATAAATCAAGGAACAAATTTTAATCAAGGTAGTTTCTGGTGAAAAATTAATATGCAAGGATTTTGTCTGTATTTCTTAATGTGTAAATGCACAGTTTTGGTCTTTTCCCTATCTCTATTACTTTCATCTTGTCCTTTCAACAGAAATATCAGGAAGAACATACCAGAGAACAAAATTTGTTTTTAAACTTTCCCAGTTACAGAGAAGAGGCCGTGACATGGAAAGATGTTGAAAGAAGGCAATTCCTGAACCCAAAAATTTTAGAGGTCTAAAAATACATCAGACTGTGAGAAATAACACCTACATTTGCATTGTTTTAAAATGTCACAGCACATAAAAATATGACTTTTCTCCCTTAAGGACTAGTGGTTGTTTGTGTTAGCTTCAGTGTCAAGCTACTGTGGTAACCTGAATACTTTGAATATGCATTCACAGCATAGAAGTAATACGAAAATGGGCTTTCATCTGACTTTTCATGCATTCAGGAAACATATATATTCCACTTTTTTAAATACTAAAAGGAAACAGCTCTGACTTCATGCTTTTAATCAATCTTTCCATATCCAAGGTGACCGTGTCATTTATGCTGATGACAGTTTACAAATAACAAAACCAAACCAAAATAAACCCCCAAAATTCTGGAAAATAACCAACACAACAGTGGCATGAACAGGAAAACTAATTCCTAAGTACATAGAGATAGCCAATTTCCAAAGAACATAATAATCCCTGAAGGTGTCCTGTGCAGCCTGAATGCCCTGCAGTCAGACGGATTTCCTTTTCTGTATTATTCACTGTACCTTTGATTACAGGGGCACAAACCAAGGGAGTACAGTTCTATGTTGCTCTTTGACACAGCTCTGAGCTTTGTTAGGTGAGAAGGCAGGCTGAAGAGTACCTTGCTGAATAGGTCACTGTCTGATACACCCCATTCCTGCCCAAGGGAGATGGTGTCAAGATGTTCTAGGTTACACAACGCTGCTACATACCCAGCCTCCTGGTAGCTTGCACACAGTACCCTGCAGCTCTTTTGGTTTACCTTTTCCTCTCTCTCCCACCAGTCAGCATGCCAGCTGAACTAATGCAGCAATCCCACTCAACTGAAGAAATGGAGCTTAATGCAAATGAAAACCATTCTCTGCATTGTGCAACTCACCCTCACCCCTTCCCTCTTCAATCCATCTAATCTGTATCACTTCCTATTCACAATTATCTAGCCCGAAATTGTAATGCCTGCATAGAGAAAAGAGGCAAGATATCTTTCCTCCATTAGGCCCTAGTAGCCTGATCTGTGGAAATGTCTCAGAAGTACACTTCAAAGAGGTTAGGATTGTTCAAGGACAGCACTATGCTCTTGGTGGGCTATCTTGTGTATAGTAACTAGCCTATTTGCTACATAGTTAATGGGAATTTATACAGACCTTGGCAGAGAGTAGTAACACAACTTTGGGAAGTGGGGAATGCATCCTATAGAAACCTGCCCAGCTCAGTATTTTGGGTCTTGCTGTGGTGTGGTTTGTGCTGTTTCAGGAAAAGCCAGGTGTTGCTTTCCAGACCTTTGTGGAGGTCTATGGCAGGTTGAGTTGGGTGTCCTAACTCTTTTCCTCAACAGACCTTATTTGTTCTATCACAGCTCTCCATTAGGTGACCCATTTCCACAATGTCCACATGGTCCACTTCCCCTGTCATACCAGTACATATGTGGAGCATATCAGCCAAATCAGTGGAGGGTTATCCTGCTTGTAGGTATGCCTTTGAGAAAACCGTCTCATGAATAGAGCCAACAAACTCCTCAAGTATACCTTAAGCTTAGGGGAGATGGGTTCTGCAGAGGCATTTCAGGTGGCTGGATCCAAACAATAAGCACATCCTTCATGACCTTTCACAGCTTCCAAACATGGTCCAAAGACCCTGGGGAAGATGATGGAAAAAGGTTATAGTCTAGAATTTACATCTCTTGATTAAGTCAGTCTCTGTTTGCTATAAACACAGAGGATTATGACAAAAAAAAATCAGACGACACCCTTTTCAGCATGATGTAGTGAGGTCATTTTGTGTAGATGGTGTAACCAAGTGAGGACAATGCTCAAAGTATTTTATTAGGCACCTGCAAAGCAGAGGGCAGGGTAATGATCTCGATGAGGTATGCAGTGTGGCTGTACCTGGATCAACAGGGGACAAATTTAAGGCCCTTATTTTCAATGTTTCCAGGCATTTAGGCATAAAATTTCATTTCCAGGTTTATCTCTAATGTGAACTCACAGGCAGAGAAACCTGCTACAGATGGGGAACAAGTACAGAATTCATTCATTTGAGAACTGGAGTGAGCTGTACGTTCAGTTTTTGTCAGGTCGTTTGTGTTACATTCCCTTTATTTTCTATAACATCTCTCTTTTCTCTCAGGAAGTACAATAGTGCAGTGTCAAAGCCTGTACAATGCTGAGAATGCTGCAGTGGGTGTTTCAGAAACTGCATGTTAAGATTAGTGCAGGACAAATAGTTGCTATAATATAAGACCCTTATCTCCTATTGATGCTTATGGTTTACAGTTGTAAGTGGGCAGCACCTTGTAAAAGTACTTTCAGATCTGTAACGTGTTTTATGCCACGGTCACCTTACCTTGTAACTCTTTTTTTTTTTTTCTTTTTTTTTGCAGGAGTAGGTGAAAAAGGAAGAGAAGGAAAGAAACAGTGTTATCAGCAAGAGGAGATGGACACAGTCTGTCAGATTGTTCTACTTCTGAGAAATTGGAATTGAAAGAGCTAGGACAGGCTTAGGTGTGACACAAATCAGGATTATCACACTAAATTGGGCAGAGCTGCACAGGCAAAAAAAAAAAAAAAAGCAGTGTGAAGTGGACAATTAGTTAAATATTACTAGCTATATATGGTATATGATAGGTGGCATAATTACAATAAAATCTAAGACAGATTAAATTTATCCTACTCCAAAAAGTCTAATTGAGCCTTGGTACATCTTTAAATCAATAACACAGAGACATGGCATCAACCCTGACTCCCCGGCCTGATATGGTGCAAGTTCATAGATTCTACAGAAGGTAATACAGAGCCATAACTTGTGTAAATGAACACCCGTGCTTAGCACCTCTGTCCAATTTAATCAGCTGAAACTGCCAGATAGTTTGTGCATGTGGACAGGAATGAGTTCTTATCAAGAAAAAGGTAGCAGATCATGCCAGAAAGAGTTAATGTTTGTAAGATTGTTTTAACTTCTATAAGAAACTGGGATAAACAGTAACTGAATACTCTGATTTGTACACGTTTCAAGAATCTTCAAGATTTTTGAAAAATACAATAAAAAAAATATTTGGTTCAAAATATTTCATTCAGGCTTTGAAATTTTGTATTTTCTCAGGCAAGCTACTGAAATTCGAATGTAGAAATAGTCTTTCAAGAAAGTCCCAATCAGAACATTTCAACCATATTAGAGCATATGTGACAATTTTCTGTTCAGAATTATCCCCTGTCAAATTAGACATGTTTGTGATAGGTGTTTTAATTGAAAAAGTCTAATCCACTGGCAAGGAAATGTATATTGAGATATTACATAAGTCAATACTCAAAGCTAAAGAAAACATAAGAAAGCAAATAATTAAAACTTCAGTAAAATCAGAACTACTTGCATTTGACTTACAAATGGGTAAAAGAAATGTTTTTTGCTTTGATTTTCCCCTTAGTATTCCTGCCAGGACAGTGTACTGTGGTATTAGATAACTGGGTTAAACTCTAGGGCTTACTGGATTTGATCAAGGCTTTTTCTGTCATTTTAATCTTTTAAAAACACCACCAAACAGATATGGCAAAAGATTACAGAACCTAGTTTATCTGTTATAGTCTATCCTCTTTTGTTAAGATAACCTTATGCTTCAAAAATTGAGCAGATAAATCTCAGAACTTAAAAAAGATTAATCTTATGGTATTTCTAATTGTGATTTGTGATGTCCAACTAAAGAAATTATAAATCATAGAATTATACTTAGCCAATCTGATCCAATCACAAGACACACTTTAATTTTCAACAGAGATATTAAACTCTTGCTTCTCTTAAAAGCAGCATGTGCCAGCTTCAGGCAGAGATTTGAACACTGGCACTGATCCAGGAACAAGGAGAAACTTGAAATGGGGCTGCTGCTGAAATATACACACAGCTTCTTCAGATGAGATGTCAGCAGCATTTGTTCTTATGTCTGATAATGAAGCTTTATTTTTCTTAAATGACAAATTATGCGACACTTACACATGAAGCATTTAACTCTTCCATGAGAGGCAGGTACTTGAAACCGACAGTTGAAAGAAAGCATTTAACTCAAGGCATAACAGTACTATTGGTAAACCACAACATCTTGCACTGCCACTATAATTTAAATTAAGTAGAAGCCTAGCTTATAAACTCACACTATGACCCATACTTTATGGTCCTTCTATACCTCTTGGGTCCTTATCACAATGAAACTTTCTCAGTCTAAAGCAATTTAATGCAAACATTCCTGGGGCAGACTATAAAATGAGATTTTTGCAGTCAGTCTTTTATGGGTATTTTGGATGGATATTGTATACCCAGTTGAAAAAAAAGGATGATGAATGTAGACATTACGACATATGTGTGGTGTTTAGCTGAGACTGTATTTGCACATGAATATTAACCTTGGTAATTGAGAAAACCTGTCTCTCCACACATCTTGTTCATTTCCACAAAAAGTATGTGCATAGATTTAAGAGAGAATTAATGCCATGCCTTAATTACAAATTTTCTGGCTATGAGACATCTCATGCTAGCTTCTCTTTGAGGGCAATGGACTCAACAGATGCCATGTTACACCTACTAGATGGGGATAATTCTAGTTGCTAAGCACTGACAATAACACATGGAGATATAAGTTGTGAACCAAGTTCAGCAGACAGCATGATTTCCACTTCTTAAGCATTTTGCATCAAAACTAAAAAGCACCATCAAAGATGTTCGCAAGTGGTATCATTGCAAATGTTTACAAAACATGAAAGGAATGGTAAAATACATGCTTAAAAAAATGTACTTGTTGAAATCTTGAGAGAAAGGCATGAAAACACATGGTGTTGAGAAGTAGGCTTGGTTTCCTGTACAGTGCACCAGGAAAATGCCTTTTTAATTGGTAATAGTGAATTCTTCATTAACAGCATTTTTACAGATCACTGGCACATGAACGAAATCCCATGAAATAAGCTTAGCTGAGTGTATGATGTCCTGGCTTTTCTCTAAGGAACTTGCATTTGTGATCCTGTCTGTATGATACTGAGAGTATAACCTAAAATTTTTAGAAAAAGAAAATGTAATATTTTTTGTCTTCTCTTGTCTTCCCCACTTGGACAGATAACAAACATCTTTGGTTTCCCAGCCTCATTCAAATGTTACAAAAGGAAAGTATCAGTTCCAGCGTGGTAGACAAACACCTTATGAAAGGATTTTTAAAATGTTTTAAAAGAACAATATATGAGAAGATAGCAGTAATAATAACAGAAGAGAGATGTTATCATCCTCTACTGTCTCTGGCACAGTGAAGGGCAGCTGCAGGTGCTGCAGCAATACACTACAAAAAGATTCTATTTCAAAATCTTAGTAAAAACCAGCTCAATGAACAACAGAAATAAATGAAGCTTATGAGGAAACTTAATATTAGTCAATGGCCAGACATGAAGGTCTCTACAGCTTCTAGTCACAGAAATTCTTATTTCAATTTTCTGTTCTGCTTCCTCAATACAGTAATAATCTTATCACTCTATTTACTCTTCACAGCTGGCCTGTAATTCTTGGTTGGTTTTCTGCTGCATTTCAACCTTCTTATATGTGGCTGAGACATTTACTAGGAATCAGAATGTGTCATTTACAGAATGCAGTCCCATAACTTCAGGGCTGCTGTGCTGTGTCTAGTCAGGCATAATTACCTCCAAGGACCCCTTTTTTTCATTTCAGAGGCACACTGAGAGAGGCAATATTTAAGGATAAAAGGCTTTGGTAGGATTTTGGCTCCCTGACAATCAGTGCCTGAGCATACTTGCCTTATCCTACTCAGCAGAACTCTCTCATTCTGGGAGTGAGTTCATTGTACTTTGCTCTTGGTGTTTTGCTGGCGATCATCTAGCAGTCTTGGAAATCCTCTTTTCCCACAAACCACAGGCCAGTCTGAGATGATTATTTTGTCTTTACCCTAGCAGAGGCCAGTGATGCACAAATCAGATTCAGGTTGTTACCTGATACTTTCAGATGAAACTAAGGGTGCTTGCTGATGTTTGTTTGTTGTTTTCTGAAAAGGATGGGGAAAGAATTTAGAATTTCTCAGATTTAATAAAGACAAAATGCAAGAGTATTTTTTTGTATTTCTTTTGTTCATCTTTGAAGGAAAAAGATTAAAAGAGCCAGAACTAGATTTGGGAGTGGGGTTATTGGCAGACTTGGACAATGAATACAGGTGAGCAGAGAAGGCAGCTTTCCACTATGATGCCCACAGCAAAATAAATCCAAATAATGTCATGCTTGTGTCCCAATTATACCACATTTTTCAGCTCTTGTTACATACCTGTGTGTGTAATAGTGGTGGTGGAGTAGCTACTAAGAAAGCATAGTCCCTTATGGCCAGATTCAGACACTCTGAAGAGTGCTATTATACCACAAAGAGTGCAGATCTCAATAGCCGGAGCAGTCATGTTGCATTAGGCAGTATACTTACCCTAATCCTTCTCAGTATATATGTCATTGACATACCTCTTTACACTGTAGTTTGAACATAGACATCCTATGTTGAATCATTCATTTTGGCATAAAAGTTTGTGTACATAAATTACAAAAATACACAGTTTAATTGGATGGAAACTGTCAGGGATAGACACAGACAGGTTTCAGGTCACAATGCAGTCATTAGATGATGAACTTAGTGAAAAAAGTACATAATGGACAGATAACTTGATATTTTTTCACTATAGCTTTGCCTTTATAAAATCATTGGACAGTGGCCACCATAAAAATACATAAGGATACAAATGGCTATTTGATATGATTATGGTAATCATTGTATTCCTGTTTGCCAAAGTCCTACTTATATGAACAACTGCTTAAAATACATAGGACCTTAACAGTAGATTTGAAAAGCTGTTGATAAAATTCCTGATCCCTCTACAGTGAAAAGCTAAAGACTAATTGACTTCAATGAGAAAAGAGAGTAATTCCTTTCCTCTAATAGAGGGTCAGTCTCTTCAGAGCTGAATGTCTTTTGTACAGCACATCACGGGAGTTAAGGCTGTAAGAACTCTGTAGAATAGGATCCTAAGAGTGAATATAGCATGGCTTTCTCCAGTGCTACCATAAGATTATTTATTTTAATGCTGAAAACCTTTTAAGAAGTGATGATGTCATATATTATGAATAAAATAAAATCTATATATAGGCAATCTTACAACTTAATAGCTCAGTGGGATGTAAAGCCCCATGCACCACAGTTTGCTTGAATGAATCAACATATTTCCTGAGTGAAGTTATAATAGCACTAAATGTTTTTAATAATGTCTGAAAAGAACCAGTTCCAAACTGTGTTTAGATTTAAATATAATATTTTGAGTCTAAGAGAAATGGGTAATCGTAAATGTTTCTCATCTGTCAAAGACACAAAATAGTCAAGAAGTTATTCAGTACCAGAGAAAGAAAGATTCCAACAACTTGCAAAAAGTGATAAGAATTTCAATAGTCTACAAAATTTTAATAGACACTAATTTTATGTATAAATATTATGATTTGAGTTGTTAATTTTCCGGTTTAGAGATCATGCAATACACAGGGTTGAAAAAAATTGTAAAGACTTTTGAAAAACATTTGCAATTTCATTTGAAAAATTCAACCCTGCAAAACTGGCTTTCAATGGAATTCATGCAGTGAGGCCTCTGTACCAAAATTAGGTGGACATTTTTTCTCCATTTGTTTGCAAATCAGTTGTGGTTAAAGGAGAGACCTAATTTCATTTGCAACATTTTTACTTTTATGAGTTAACATGGCTTACATTAATTCCAGATATTTCAGTTCTGTGTCCATTCAGCACTTGCTATTCAGCCAGAGGCTTAAACGGACACCCAAGGTCTCAAGAACACCTCTGTGGTGCAGACTCCATTCTTGCAGCAGACAGTTTTAGACCGAGACCAGGTTTTGCTATGCCCAGGAGCCTGTGGTGCAAACACTCTCCTGTTTGCTCAGCTAATGAGGTCAAAACACTTTTATCAGTAATGAAATGATTCTCTCTTGTGTAACTTACTTGCCTGTAAAACAATACACCACGAAAGATGCAGTCAAAAGGAATATACATGTACAGTTTATTCACATTGAAGCCTTCAGTGGAGGATTCATGAGATGAAGTAAAATGCACAGAAACGTTATTATCACAAGTAAGATGTAGGTCACACTACAGGGTTGTTCTAGAGAAAGATTAATGAGTAATGGTCCGTACGTATATAAAGAGGTATATAGATTACGTATATAGATAGGTTTTGTCTGCCTCAACTCCAGAGTCTGCCTAGTCTTTAAATGGTTAGTTAGCAGTCATTTTTCGTTCTGATACAAATTCAATGGACTAAACCTACAGTTGTACCAAAGCTGAGGTGGATACATCAAAGATGAATGTGAGGAGACAATAGTCTCTTTAATCCACTATAACTTTCTGGTTGTCTAGTCTGAATTATCCCAGGGACTGCTGTAAGTTGTGGATGTTGGCGACATTTTCCCCTTATGGAAACGCTCTACTGGAAAAGTTCCACAGCTTTCACTTGCCCAGCTAGGTTACTCAGCCAGGCAGTTATGAGAAATGGTCCTACTTGTGGGAACGTCCTACTATCTGAAGCAGCCTGAAGATCAACAGAAAGGACTTTCATGTCAATCCCATGTTAAACACTGAGGTACTGTTTGGGTTAGGGCCGCCACAGGAACCCCTTGTCCTGGGGTCCAATATTTTGTAGTGCAATAAAAATATCTGATTTCAACACAAATCCTCTTCTTTAACCTCTGATCTTTCAGCATAGCAATGGGCAACTGAGAGCTGGGGGAAAAAATGGTGCTGAGAATGAAGTCTGGAAAGGCAGAGGTGAATGCTAGCAATGACATTGAGCAAGGAATACAAAGGTCAACGGTATAACATATTGCTGTATTGAACTTTGTTTAAAATGCTAAGAGCTTGCAGTTTATTACTTCATATGATTATAATCTTAATACAAGTCATATCTACTTTCTTTGTGTCTCACTTGTGTAAACTTGCAGGTATTTTCTGATGACTGCATTTTCTATACATCCATATAAAGATGTCAGAATGGAGATGTTACCAAGTACTCTACCACGAAGACACACATATGGAAGTTCAAATGGTTGACAACATGTACAATACTTCAATACATGACTCTGGAAAGTCAAGTGGAGACAGGTAGGGAGCAGCGGCAAGAATGCTACACCAGCACAACACAATGCAGGGGACACTTGGAAGCGAGCTTTTGCTTTCAACAACATCTGTAAGAAGCAGGCATTAGGGGCTTTTGAGCTTTCATTGACTTTTAAGTGCAGATATAGATGACAAAAAGTATGCTTGCTAACTAAGCTGTCATGTGGGGCACATCACTGGTTTTTTGTGCTTGGATCCTTTGCTGGCTTCCTTGGCTGCAGTGTACCCTTATGTCTGGATGACTTGCCTCTTATTCTTCAGTGATCAGGCCAGAGCAGTCTTAGAAACTTACTCACTTGGCTGCTCCTCATGCAGTTTCCACTGTACTGTAAAGAGGGCTTTTTTGAAAAAGATATGGAGCCAGCAGACAGTCTGGAGCAGCTTTCTTTCAGGACTTCATATGATCAAATTATTGCCAATGAACTGTCCCAGATAATAGCAGAATTTAATATTAATCATATAGTTAAATTTCATTGAACATGAAATAAAAATCCACTCAGCATAAAAAAGGCTTTGCAAAAATACTTTAGGACATACGTAAACTTTGGTAGAATAAAACATTCTTTCTGTTCAGATTCTTCATTTCAATGTAATATGTAATCAAACCAGCCAGAGGCAGTAACGCCGTTCTTTAGCCTCTTTGATCAGCTAGGACAATATATCACCATATTAATTCACCAATGAACCAAAACTCAATATGTCGTAGAACTCAGTCAGTATTTAAAAAAATCCCTGTAGGTCATTATGGCCTATATGGTTTTTGTGAGGGAGAAGGGAGGGGCTGGAAGAGTGTGTGAAGGCATGGATCTTTCCATCTCTATCCATCTGATATTGGAATAGACCTCCAAATGTTTCTTCCAAAACACTGCTTGAAGTAGCTCAGGTTGCTCAGGGCATTGTCCAGTCTAGTTTTGAGTATCTGTCGGGGATGGAGATTCCACACTCCCTCTGGGTCCCTGTTTTGATTGCCCTTATCGTAAAACAAGTTTGTCTTAATATGAGATTGGAATTTCCTGTGTTTCAACATTCATGTCTTGCCTCTTGACCTGCTATGCATCTCCAACAAGCCTCTGCCTTCTGTGTAGCCTGCCAGTAGATAGTCAGATGCAGGCAACACACATCCCTTTAGGCCTTCTGAGGCCGATTCTCTTTACTGTTCTTGTGCAACATGTGCTCTAGGCCGCTGACCATAATAGCAGCTCTACTCTTGAACTCGCTCCAGTATATCAATATCTAACCTGTACAAGAATGGTCAAGACTGGGCAGAGCACTCTCTCAGCAATCTCAGAAATGTTGAAGAGAGTTGAAGAGTAGAGGGTATCATCTGCTCCACCAGTTTCCCATCATCTGCAAACTTGCTGAGAATGCAATTCACTCCACTGCCCATGTCACTGACAAAGACATTAAAAATTGTTAGTCCCAGTACTGATCACTGAAGGACACCACTAGCAGCTGATCATCAGTTGGACTTTGTACTCATTTTTCACCCAGCAGTGTGGCAAATTTTCCACCTGCTTTAAAGTTCAGTTAGTGTCTCACCAGTTTAGCTCTATGTAAACTGTTGAAGACTTCTCTAAACACAGCATCTACTGCTCGTGTTCACTGAAATAGCCACCACAAAAGAGAGTTAGGCTGAGCAGGAATTGTTTGGCCTTTCTAAATCCACTCTGGCTGTTTTAAACTACACTTTTGTCCTTCATCTGCTTGCAAATAGCTTTCAAGAAGACTCTGCTCCACAATCTTACCAGGCACTTATGTTAACGTGATTGAACTTGGAGATAGTTCTGGTTCCCTTTTTCCAGTCAACAGGATCTTTCCCCAGTCCCGGTAGACTTTCAAGGTTGATATATTATTGTAATGATATAAGCTTACACCCTCAGCCTGGCTGCTATAAAAGCTACTGATACTATTCAATTATGAAAAGTTTTGAGAATTAAGAATCATACCAATGAATAGAGAAAATACATCCGATTTTGTAGACTGTCCACCTGTCAAAATTAATGCCCATTCATTTAAAATGGAACTTTTTCTGTTTGTTATGGATGACCGTTAGACACTTACTTATCAGGAATTCAAGATTTTAAATTAGATAAAGCAAAATCTAAATTTAACAGCACTTAGTATAACAGGTGATTTAGTAATAGAGCAACTTAATTACAGGTTCAAGGATAAGATTCACACAAACTTACTACAAAATATCTCCAACCAAAGCATGTGTACAGCAAAGCATACAGACAAGGACATACTTAGTCAGTGAAATATGTAAATGCCCACGCTGTTAAAAGTAAATGTATAAAATAAAGTGTCTAGGTGACTGGAGTGGCAGGGGGAAGAGACTAGCCTATAGCCAAAACTTCATCTTTCTAGTTTAGAGTACATACTCACATTGCATCAGCATTTCTCAACAAGCAATAGTTGAGACTACTCAAAGTGGTGGTCTCACACAGGCCTTGCACTGACTTTGTCAGCAGGCAGTCCTGAGATGTGTCTCAACACAGAGAAGATGAGGCGTGCAGCCCACTGTGATCCAGGAGAGCTCAAAGGGTTTAATTTTGGATAGCTATTTATAGAGCTTGAGATAATTGAATTTTCATGCACTTTTGCATTTCAGCCTAACTTGAATCACTTCATTTGGAAAAGATGTCATTTCATTTGGAAAGACCATCAAGTCCAACCACTAACCCTACTCTGTCAAATCCACCTCTAGGCCATATCCCCAAAACACAGCTTTTAAACACATCCAGGGATGGCAATTCAACCACCTCCCTGGGCAGCATGTTCCAATGCCTGACAAACCTTTCAATGAAAATGTTTTTCCTAATGTCCCACCTGAACCTCCCCTGCAGCAGCTTGAGGCCAGTCCCTCTTGTTCTGTCACTAGTTACTTGTGAGAACAGACCAGAGCTTACCTCTCTGCAACATCCTTGCAGGAAATTGTAGAGACCAATAAAGTCCCTTTTTGAGCGTCACAATATTCTGCTTTGTGCATGTCCAGATCTTCATGCTCCTGGTATTTTTCTATCAGTTTTGCATGTCCAGAACCTACTGAATCTTGGTATCATGGTGACCCCTCTCTGGGCTACAACCTAAGTGCAAGTGCACCAGATTTTAAGAGGGTCAACTGATCATCCAAGACGATAAGGAAAGGAGCAGGAGCCAGGTGCACCGAGGGGACACCTCAGCACTCTGGTCCACTGCAGAAGCTAATTGTTGTTATTGTCCCCAGACAACAGGGGAGGCAGGAGCCAGGAGCGTTAAGGGGGTGCCTTAATGTTCTAGTACACTACACTTCACAGTCTGTACTTTTCCAAAGATTGCTATGTGGCCCAGGGAGTTGTACCCCGTACCAAGCGACCCTTGACTGGCAGGGAATTATTACCACCACACCTGTGTTACTCCTGAATGACTCCAGGCTATCTACCTCTCACAATAAATGAGTAAGCTTGAGTATAAGAAGTCTCATAACAGTATTAGCCCAGATCATTGTCCAGTGAAGGACACTTACCTTATATAACTAACACTATAATTATTACTTATCTCATCCTCGGCTTATTTGGAGATGGCTTACATATTTCTCCCTGCCATTTCATCATGTCACATAGCTTTGTGCTAAGTGCCAGTCCAAAAACAAGAAGATCACATTTTTCTCCTCAGAGCATTTCGTGTTTAGTTGATGTTTTCTAATGGAGTAAAGTAAAGAAAGCCCGGAAAACTATTTATAGATAGAAGCTAGTCCTTTGTCTCTTGTTTTTAGTTTGTCCACTGGGCATTTTAAAAATCTTTTGTGTTTTGAATTAACTTAATACTTTATGAAAAATTTTCAGCCTCTGTAAGGCTCCAAGGATTGAAACTTATTATTTAAATAACAGTGACAATCTGAGGACTTAAAAGACTGGTATAATTTATATCCCATCAAATATAAGTCAGCAGAACAAATACTGTGTATTACTGGGGAAAAAAAAAAAAAAAAAAAAATTGCTGGAAAGCAATTGAAAGCCATGGAAAACCATCTAAACTTGTATGATGTAGACCTGTAGTCCTGAAGGTGTAGTGACTATGCTGTGAGATGAGAAAGCTAGAGCTTCTTGACAGTGGAATCAGACCTAAATCATTCCAGTCAGGACATGAAAGCTAAAACTATAAACTTGTTCCCAGGGTTAGGGAATCATTGGGTTGGTATGATTTCAAGTAGATAATGCCACAACTCTTTCTTGCATACTTGTGGCACAGAAATTGATGTCACTCACATTAGCTTAGGCAAAATAAGGCTGGGCAAAATCAAGCTTTTTAAATTTGGTCCATTTTGTCTCTCAAGCCTTTTCAACCACCTCCTATTTGGATGCTTTTTCTCTTTGTATACAACCATTTACTTGTGTTCAGCCATTTAAGGAAAGAGATTTCAAAAGACCTCTATCACAATGCCAATATGATGAGTAGTGAACTGCTTTATTAGACAGATGTCTGACTCCCTCTTTGTAACTATCCACCAACCTCATAGTTTATACACCTCGGAGCCAAATTATTGCTTCATAAAAAAATCTTAGTACTTTGCTTTGGTTTAAATGTAATTATATTTAATGACCTTGTAGGTTTCAGTTAGGAAATTTAAATTTAATTTCATGATGAATTTTAAAAATCTCAGTGACTTCTGTGAACAAGTCTGATGTTCAGAACTTTTTTCAAAAGTATTCTGGTTAGCTAGAAAAAGCAAGAAAAATGGAAAATGATATTGCTTTCCATTAAAAGCTAAATTTTTACCTTCCTATCTGATTTCCTCAGACTTCCCTAATGTGACAATACAATCAAAGTGAACCATTTGTCTATATAAATCAGGTTTTACTGGCTTCAAGTACACTAGACAAAACAGTGTCTCTGACTGGATGTGTGGAGGCAATTTTACTCAATTCCACCAAATTCTAAAGATTTATATTTCAGTGAATTAATTTATTCACATTCTGGCTGAAATGAAAAGACATGTAAGACAAATGAATATAGGAAATGATTGGACAGATTTACAGTTTTGCAAGTTCACTACTCACAGATTTACAAATATTTATGTTTTTAAAGATGTGAACAGGTTTATTAAGATTTACAAAACCATCTAAGGAAGTCCAACATAATCCTGTGCACTTCAATAGGAAATCCTGTTTATAGACAATGTATGCCTTTTTGTTCTTATATAGTTAAACACAAGCTGTGTATAATTTCATTTTTCATTACAAATGATGAATGCCAAAAGTTTGATACATATAAAAATTACACTTGGAAAATAAATCTGATTTGGAACTTTACATGCATTCCATACAAGATTTCCTCTTAGTGAGAGCCATTTTGAGTAGAAACAAATGAAGTGTCTATCTGATCAGCCAAGTTTGGAAATATAACCGCGAACAAGATCTAATTTGCTTCCACAGAAGGGTACATATATTACTGTAGCAAATGTTTCTGACCTGGACTTGTTCAAATATGATCAGCAACTAAAATCAAAACCACTGGAAGTCTTTATATATGAAAAATTAGCAAAACTAATGAGATTTAACTTACTATTGTAAAAACTGAAAGAAATAAAATATACGATTACTCCATGTTATTAAGGCCTTAACAGATCTCTGCACTGATTTCATCCATAGGTCTTGCAAAAAAGTGACAATTCAGAGCTCTCAACTTACATGCATTCTGAATGAGTTAATAATTAAACAAATTAAATAAAGCAGCACATATATTTCCCATTTACCAAATCATATGCAGATTGATGTAAGAACATAAGAAGGTCCATATGGAGTCAGAACACACCTCTGTCAAGGCTAGACTTCTCTCTTCATCACTTGCCAGGACCAGATGCCTAATGAAAGTACATAAGAGGAGGACAAGTAGATGGGGATATTATATGCTGGAATATTCTACAGAACACTTTACAGCCATCTGTGGCTCAGGTAGTTCCTGAACTGTATAAATGATGTCTGCATTTAATTGTCCTAAGCAGATTTTCCTGTCACAAATTCATCTGAAGCCATGCAAACTTTTCCATCTGCAATATCTTATAGCAAGCACTGTCAAAGTTTAATTTTGCATTATTTGAAGAATCACCTTTTGTTTTTTCTGGGACTGCCACTTGCTAATTTTATCAGTTGTAACTCATTTTTCTTTTGGAAGTTAGACTGTGTAATCATTTACTAATTCTTCATGCTACTCATGATTTTACTGATTTTTCTAGAGTCTTTCAGGCCAAGGGCTTCTATTCTATTTAATCATGTCTCTTCCCTGTACAGAAGCTGTTCCACACCTTTGATCATCCTTCTCACCTTCCTCCATACCGAGTTCCACTGTATAATTTCTGAAGGTGGAGGAGGACAGAAAGGAACCATACAAGCTTAAGATGTAGATGCTGTTTTATGTCCTCTTCTTCATTCCTTTTTAATAAACCCTTACATTTTATTTGATTTCCTTTAATTAATCTGATTTTTTTAAAAAAATTTCCATTGTAATGCATATTCTCATTCCTGACTGTAACTGTCATTTCAGAAATAGCTATTGCAAAACCAAAATTAGAGACTCCTCTGTCTCCCCATGCATCAATTTAACCCTTAAATACATGAGAACCTTCTGAAGTCTTTCACACCTGAATTTCACCTTTTCTGTCTTGAATATTTTTCATGTCATCAGCAAAGTTGTTATACCCTAATATTAACTCTTTTATAGATAATTTGTGAACATGATGAACAGCACAAACTTCCACTTGGGACTACCCCTCTCACTCCCTATGAAAACTTAAATTTTAAACAGTTATTTATCTATCTGAGAATGTGCCCTTGGTAGCTGCATTTCCTTAATGGCCTTTAGTGAGATGCTGTGTCAAATACCCATGGGATATGCTCTGCCTTGCTCAGTTTCCTTTTCACATATAATAATAATGTTAGTTAAATACAAGACCTTACATTACAAGTTATTTTTAACTTAACACCTGACAACAGGGTTTGTGTGATTGCCAAGCTTGTATTTTAGATATTACAGTGGAAAAGGAAAAAGTATTCAAATGTTTTTTACATACTTCTAATCTTGAATATGTTTTTATTAACCTCATAATACATGACACAAACTGGTGAAGGATAGTGTTCATGAATTGTCATTGTCCTTCATACATGTGCAGACTAAATTTGTTTCATGTAGCCCAAGTTCAGCTCCAGTCCTGATATGCCCTATGAGAGTTTCCCTGATCTAAAAAACATATATTGGAACGCTTACTCTATAAATTGATATATACTGATATAAAAATTGTACAAGTCCAGTTATTAATTAAGTGTATGATTACAGAGATAACTTGCAAAGAGTTTAAAACATATCTTTCAAGAGTGTTAGACAGCTAAATAACTGTACAGGTATACATTTATATCATAGTACACCTGAGACAGCCTTAAAGAAACTTTATATTTACACAGTTTGTTGTCCTGGTTCCGTGTAAAAAGGGGTTCAGGGCAGGACCCACATGGAACAGAACTATGTACTCACCTCTCCCCCCCCCCACCACCTCGAGAGAGAGAGAGAGACTTTTAAAAAAAAATTAAAGAATATTGTTCAACAAGGAACAGAAAACGAAAAAGGGAGGTAAGGAAAATATTATATACAAAGATTAGGGGAATAATACAAAAGATAAAATATACAAAACCCTCAGAAATGGTTCCAGGGTCCCACGGAGTGAAAGGCCAACTTGCCTCTCCGAGCTCCAAGGCAGGAGTGAAACAAAAAACCACTCCCTGCCTCTTATCAGAGTGTGTGTGGGAAGGGGAGGGAATACAATGGTTTCACGCCCACCTGGGGTCCTCCCAGTTGCTGGAAGGTCACGACCCCATTCCAAGCCTCAAACCACAACATTTGTCAACATCAGTTCCTTAATGAAAAGGTGTCAAGATACTTCATATTTACCTGGAACAACCAGGTTTATATGGACAGTTACTTTAGAAATTTCTAATATTTAAAAATCTATTATCATAAGGTTATAAACTCCAGAATAGGCTCACCATGCCAAACCAGCCCTGTCCTCAAGAAGTGGAAAAACTCACACAGCTCCCTTAATTTAGGCCAATAATAGTAAGTCTCACCTTGGATCAATCCAGAATCCATTTATCACATTTTCAAATGCCTGTCTGTCAGTGCCTCTCACACTTTCAAATGTACAGTCTGCTTGTTTGTATGATGCTTTCAGTGTGTGATTTGCACCAGATGCATGTTTAAAGCTTCACCTCTCCATTCAAGTGTCAAATCCTAAATTAATCTCTCAGTTAATTCATGGTAAGTTGTTTGTGTGGCCATATTGTATATCAGCTAAGAGAGTTCCTCTCTTGTCAGATGTCTCAGCTGGACTTCTTGTTTCTTCCAGAGACTGCTTCTCTGAAATCTGTGTGTGACTCCACAGCCACATGCAATATCCAATTTGCTCAATCTCCTTCCAGCAAAGGAATCTGTCCCAGCTCCACCAGAATTTTATCTGTTGTTGGAAAAATATTGGATAGGTGCCCAGGTTGTCTTTTTTGTTTATGAATATCATCTGACTTTATAGCTAGTGTGATAGAATTACAAAGATTATTGTAATGGCAGAAAATCCACTAGAGAAAGTAAACAATGTAACTTGTTACTGTTGAAGTAAGACTATTTTAATCAGTTAAAAATTCATGTTTGAATGTTTTATCATTAAGAGTTTTATCTTAATATAAATTGGATATAATAGATTTACTTTGGATTTACATCAACACGTGAGATTGAAATTTGACTCCACAATCAGCAACAGGTTGCTGCCAATAATTAATTAAATGCTGTGCTAATTCTGTTTACATCCCAATATCCCACTCTGGCATGTCACAGTTCTCTTACATTGAACTAGATGTTCTACTGCTGCCCAACATAACACTACCACAGAGCAAGTGTGGGCAAACTAGATAACACTTCTTTTCTGCAGAGCCCTTAAAGCTGTGCTGACACTCTCAAAAGTTATTCTTTGATAGAATTTGTTGTTGTGGTCTGAGGCTTGGAATGGGGGCGTGATCTTCCAGCAACTGGGAGGACCCCGGGTGGGGGTGAACCATTGTATTCCCTCCCCTTCCCACACACACTCTGATAAGAGGCAGGGAGTGGGTTCTAATTTCACTCCTGTCTTGGAGCTTGGAGAGGAAAGTTGTCCTTTCACTCCGTGGGACCCTGGAACCATTTCTGAGGGTTTTGTATATTTTATTTTTTTGTATTTTTCCCCTAATCTTTGTATATATTATTTTCCTTACCTCCCTTTTTCTGTTCCTTGTTAAACAATATACTTCATTTTTTTTCCAAAGTCTCTCTCTCTCTCAGGGGGGGAGAGGCGAGTAGATAGTTCTGTTCCATGTGGGTCCTGCCCTGAACCCCTTTTTACACGGAACCAGGACATTTGTAAAGAGGAACTTCTTAAATTTCATTAACTATACAGAAAACAGCAGTAGTATTTGTAGAAAAGCAGGCAATATTTTAAAAACTTTGAGCCTTTTCTTCAGAAGTAGTACTAGCTTACACCAGAAGGCAAACACTAGGCCATGCCATAAAACATTGTTTCTTTTCTTTGACCATCTAATTACTTAAAATCTGTAAATCTTTTTAAAAATATATCAGTCATTAAAAAAAGTTATGTTATATTTATGCAAGTCAAATACAAAGACAGGGTAATTAGGTGGCCAAGTAACATCAGTGGATGTGATGTATACGGCTATGGAAATATTTGGCATGGAAAACAAATGCACTAAAGTCATATTTGATTTGTTTTCTGATCCAGTGAAGTTGTTAAAGGATAGCACACTGTGTTGTCTCAGTGAGACATTACTCTTGTCTTGGTTTAAAACTAATATTAAACTGAATGTATATATGGTTCTGCTGACCACTTGCCTTATATAGAATGACATTATCATTAACAGGTAGACCAGCAGCCAAACTCCTCCCTCCCCTCTCACATCACACACCAAAGATTCAAAGTGCAGACAACCAGAGGGAGGAACAAGTCAATGCACTCACCCACCACAGTGGACATGAAGAAAGGAGAGAGCCAGGTGCGGAGCCAAGCCACGGGCAATGACAGCCGCCAGGCCACGAGCCCAGTTCTGTAGTAGGGACTCAGAGACAGCTTCATGTTCTGGCCCTGCCATCCTGGGAACTCCACTTGCCATGAAGAGTCAGGGAGCCCTTCCAAGAGCCACAATTATCACACAGCACATAAACTGTGCAGAAAAACCTCCCAACCCCACTGCAAACAGTGTCAGTTATTACACAGGTGGCTTCTTGTTCCACCTCCAAGTTAATGTGGAAGGTGGGAGCACCTGGTGGTGACCTAATCAGCCAAGTCTGGCCAGACACTAGGTGAAAACCAACTAGGAGGGTCTTTCTTGCCTGGTTGTGGACATCATCCATATGCCGTCCATCATTCAGGGCTGGTGTTTAAAGCCCAGCTCTTCAATAATTGAAATTTTTCTATTTGGAATCTATAAAAAAACCCAACAACTTTTGATAAGAGTTATAAATGTATTTTAAAAGAATTAGAATAAGGAACAGGCTGATTGATGCCACTGTGTAATAACGCATAATTTCTCCTCTGAGACAGCTGGCTTTTGACATTCAGTTAACTTAATGCAGTTTTAGCTTTGCAATGCATTTCTGAACTTAACATCTCCACATCCTCGAGTCATGTGAGAAGCATCTTTCATCTACCAACATGAAGTACAGTCTAATATTTGCAGTACTATGGAAAAGCCTGCAAATACAAAATTTAACTTTCAGAAACTAAATAAAAAAGCCACAGTTCTTACCACAATCTTGATTTTTCATTATACTATATTATATATCTACCCCAAGATTTTAAAGAATCTGAATTTCAGTTGCATTGGGTTTGCATCCAGTTAAACCTGTGATGAACAGTAATAAATCAGTGGCTACTTTTGACTCAGATAAGTACTTTCAATCTGCTTTAAAATAATTTTTAAAATTATAATTTTAGAGACGAAAGGCCTGGGACACATAATACATAAGGACATCCTCTTTTACCTACACATAAGATTTAGTCTTCACAAATCAAAGCTGGTCTGGGCTTAAGTCATGAAAAGATGGGTAAATGGACTAGAACAAATGCATAAAATTAAGAAAAAAAATTCTTTCAGATCTATGTTCTAAACAATTAATGAAAGAAATGGAACTGGTTTAACTTGCTTCATCTCATGCTGCTTTTGTAGCTCATATTATTTTTCCCAAATATTTGCTTCAGTTTTGCTTGTCATCCCTGTTGATAAGCACAGCATCCTTGTACTCCTTGTACAATCTTTGTTTTTATACATATGGTGGAAAAATTGGCACTGTTGATTACTGGCAACTGAAAGGCATGTTGGTATATGGTATTAATGCTACTTTTCCCTTATCCACTCTACCACATAGTCCATGGGGTTTAGAGGGAGAACAATTCTGAAAAATGTTGGCAAGCTTGTATTGTCCTATAGTTAAGCTGCTTGGCAGAAAGGGTTTCATATACCAGCTTTCCTCCTGTAATCTCCATTTATTAATTTCATAGATGTATGCCTCTATTTCAAATAACTGTACAACCTTATAAAATGGAAGTGTCATATCTAAATCCATTGTTAATATATTAAATCATCATTTTAGAAGGGCCCTTAAGCACACATTTAAGCCTGGGATCATTTTTCTCTAGACATGTTTTACCTTGAGAAGACTATGCACATCTTGAATAAACAAAATTTCCCAATATAATAGAAACAACTTACTTCACCTAAAATTAATGACTTGAAATGTGTGCAGTTTGTTAACCTAAAAGTGAACAGAAATGACAATAGCATTGATAGAAGCTGAGTTCCCTTTTGCTTTTAATGCATCAAAGAGCTAAGATAAGCTTTCTCAGTGGCCAAGGTAAAACCCAATAAAAATTGTGCCCTGAAGATGCAGCACTGGCCTCAACTACTGCAGAAAAAAACCAAACCAAAACAAAACCAAAAAACAACACCCAAGAGGGTAACAGCAGTTACCTGAAAGAAAACCCTTAAAATGCATTTTATTTTCCAAATAAGAAAATAATTTCATCAATTTTGCTTGGAAAAACAAATTAAAAAAGGATTCATTCTAAATACTGCTTTTTAGGGTCTATGTTATGGTATTTCCAAATCTGTCATAAAATGGAACTTCTGTGTCACGTGCTACAAAGTATAACCATCTCAGGTATGTGCATGGCTTGTTATACTGTTCTCTTGGAATATTTGAGTTCTAGTCTCACAATATCAGCATACGCGAATCAAGAGCTTGCAAGCTTTGGGCTCCAAAACAAGCTGATTAAATACTGATGTTACTCACCCTTCACAACAGTATAGTTTAAAGTAATTTGAAACTGGTGACCTCTAGTGATCTACAGTTTTCTGAATTGGAAAATTCAAAATAATGTGATCACATGAGAGAAATTTAACATTGTTTCTATAATCCACAAATCTCATTGCTGTTTGCTAATCTTGTCTCATCACTTGTTTAATCTGTTCATAATCTACCTCCCTTAATGAAAGTGTGTACTATGTTTGGAAATGCAAGAAAAATTAGGAGCAAGAATAGGAAATAATTGCTAGTCACCTTGTTGCAAATACCCATTGCATCCATTTTGCTACCAAAGTAATTCTAGTTATTTACCTTAAGGGTAATAGTAATTTGTAAATCCATCTTTAACCCTGTGAGTCTGAAATGAACAAATAAATAAGCAAGCTCTGGGAAGATACACTGTCTACTTTGTGTCTATAATTAGTGGGTTCAGCTGGAAACTGTGAAAGAACTAATATCTAAGCTAACTCCAGCCAAGTCAACAGGAATTTTTCCACTGATTCCCATGAGCTTTGGATTCAGTCCCTAAATTTTTACAACTCAAGGAGAGAGCAAAATAGTATGAAGTGGTTTCCACAAATATTGCTTTAATGGAATTTCAAGATTTCTTTTTTAAACTCGGCTTTGGTGAGGAAAATGAGAAGAACAAGTAGCATCTGCATGGAGTGCAAGTTGGCAAGAATTCCAGTCTGCCACTTTCCAAATTGTTTTAGAAATGTTTGGCACGTCTCTGTCACAAATTACAGTTGATTATAATTTCACAGTATGTGCAAGCAGATGGAGGAGATGAATTGGGGAAAAGTTTCACCCCAGACAAATTAATTATTAGTAAGTATTTTCAGAGCAGAAGTTAAATATTAAAAATGTGATTTGAAATAAAGAATTATGGGATGTCTAAGTAATCTATAACTTTGAATCAAACATTTTATGAACAATCTGACACCCGATTTGAACAATTTATTGTTTTCACAGATGAAAATATAACATGGTAAAAGATAATATATTTCAGAAATTCTTAACAACTGGTCATTTTTTTCAAGTTATCTAATAAATCAACAATTTCATGAGCAGTTAAAAACAAAAATCATGTTTAGCAGGGGTGACTATGGAAATACTTCAAACATTTTTTTCCACTTGTGGAAAAATACCAATATTTAACAGAAAGTTTTAGAAACTTCTCTTTACTCATACTACTAATCCTTGGTTGCACCAAGTGGGTAAGAAAAGTGTAACCTTCTGTAGACATACATAGAATTCAGCAGTTAGTAATTTCTTCATATATCTTATAAAAATATTTTCTTGGCAAGAAAGATTTAACATTACTAAAGTACAGAGCTGAACTAAAATCTGAGATTAACAGTAATTACCAGGGTCTTGAGAATGCAATGAATATGAACTAGGAAAATATTTCATTTGAGCAGTAAATGAGAAGTGAGAGTATTTCTTTGACTGAGCAAACCAAACTTGTTTTACCATTGCACATATTATTCTTTAAAAAAACTAGAGGAACTTAACAGTTTTAGGATTAAGTATCTGCAGTTACTATGTGGAGGTTGGAAGTGATTTAGTAATATCTAAATTGTTGTGGAATTAATCTGAAGTGGAAAGGAACATATGAGAAAGATCGTGTTTATTTGAATATAAAATCTTGAATGCCATGGCATAAAAAAAGACAGTACTGTGCTTATCATTGTATGCATATACTTATCACTACTGTAGGTTCAAGATTTTGCTTATGATAAAATGCAGCTTTAAGTATTTTTACTAACTGAATTTCATTTTTTTTTCAAGTGTGAGAGACAATCTGAACTATTTTACAAAGAAAAGTGTTTCTTTGTTGTGCTTTCAATTTTCCCTGGAAAACCTGTTAATCAGCTGATGGTGCTTATGTGGTGTATTATTTGAAGGGAATTGAACACAATGCATCTTCAATGACTCTGTCCTCTGAACAGAAGCTTTACTGGATCTCTGAGATTATGTCAAAGAGTCACAATGTTAAATATTTGAAGGCTTTTTCTTTATAGTGTGCTATAGACTGATAGGAAGATGGACATGTACTGAAATAACCACAGTAATACTTCCCACCAAGTTTTTTCCGTTTAAAATCTTTAGTGCTCCAGATGTTTAAACATTGTGACAATGTTAAGAGATATTAGCAGACTCTAGAAAGGAAAACATTTTTAGATCAGTTTGTCCTTTGATGCTTTCAAACAGAGATAAATATTATTTCCTATAATTTTCATAGCAATTTTGATCTTTATCTTTGCAAAAAATTCTGTGTAAAATAGATGAGTAAACCCCTAAAGGTGCATTTAGATGCATTATGCTATGTATGTGTCTAATTCCTTGTTATATAAATCTGAGGTTATATTTAACATTTTTACAATGTTGAACATGATAGAATCCTATATTTGGCTCAGGGTTACTATTTAATACATGTCTAATATTTTTTTCTGTCCTTTGAATGACAGTTTTCAGCAGTAATAACAAAGAATTGTGTTATGTGCTAAGGGAAAATGAAGCAGCACAAGGGAGTCAGCTGGCTTGGCTTAATAAAATAGCACTCGCCTTCTCTCCCAGCCAGAGTGATTTGGGGAATCTTGATTTACTTCACATTGCAACTGCTAGACACACACACATGGTAAGTTACTGTGTATAAGATGATGAATGGTATCTTACACATGTTTGCTGTTACTGGTGCTCATCCTGCCACACTAAAACCTGGCTTTATGGAAATCTGTAAATAGGAAGCAATACTTTAGTAAGGAGAACAATTATGCTTCAGAGCTGCAGCTAGGTTTCTGCAAAGTTCAGTTTCTTTTCACCCCTTCAGGATTTAGCACATTTTGGAGGGTAAGGTTAATGTATACAGCTACAGACAAAATGACAGGCTAAAATCCCGCTGACACCTTTGCCAGTGAAAAGTATCCTATGAACTTCAATGCTCCCATCCCACTCAATATCCAATCAGCATGTGATTTCTGAGCTTTGAAAAGTACAGTTATCTGTACATTTTGAGTTTAGTAAATGGCAGTAATGAAGTAAAAATTTGTCCAATTATTTCAAATTTTTACACAGTTTCAAGCTATTAACTATTACAATGACTATGATTGATATGTTACCATGTCACTACTGAAGTTGCTTGCACTGGAACATGTCACATGCTTCTTGATGTCTACCACAATAGACATCTAATTGTATAATAAAGAAGACTTTTACACTAACACTGACTTTCCCACACATCACCTACTTTGAGACAGTAATTTTTGCAGAAATTGTTGATTAGCCATATATTGCACTTCCCATACTTTAGCATATCAAAATAAACATAAAATACGATACAAGAAATCTGTAAGAAAAGAAGATAAGCTTTTATTTACTCCTCTTTTCTTCTTAGCATTATCCAGAAATATATTGCTGAGGTATCAGCAATGTGCACATGCAAAACATATTTGAGTGTTCATATACATATCATGAACAGGTGACTAATTTTATGTTTATTTGCTTATTCACTCTAGTATTTCTCAATAATGGTTCAACAAACACAAAAATATCAATCATGCAATATGTAAGTCTAAGTTATGTTGTTAATAAGACTACCGCATACTAAGTTTTTTTCCTACAGTATGTTACGTTAAGAACAACTTTAATTAACAGCTCATAAAACAAGCCATCCTCTTACAATGAATGAATTTATTATACACAAAGGCTACATGTTTAAGAGGTCTCCACTGTATGTAAATTAGATATGAACTACAAGCTAGATCTACTAAATACTACAGATAACATACATAGTGGAAATAAAGATGCAAATCACATAACAATAAATTCAAATCTTTATTACAAACACCCTGGAGAAAACTTTAACAAATCATAACTGTCAAAGGGATGGATGATGAAAGTTTTTGTCATGCAAAAGAATACAAATCACTCTGGTGTTGCAAGCATCGCTCTTTTATATTCTTGGTTGTAGGCACATCATCAACTTTCATGATAAAAGCCTTCCACAAAAATAATTCTTAAGCCTCAGCAACCAACACCTCTTTAGCACCCTGCGAGTATGTTCCACAAACATCATAAATCTCCTTCTGAGTATGATTTACAGCCTTTCCCTTTGGCTGGCTCAAGCTGTCCATGTGCATGCCCCGGAAGCGTCACATTGGGATTCTCCTCTGTTTTGTCCTCCAAACACACGCCGATCAATTGGCATCCTCACGGCCAGCTTTCTAAACATGTTTGGAAAATAAGAGAAGGAAGTCTGAGTATAATCCCTCTGTGTGGACACAGCAGAAATGTATGGCTTAGATGAGAGAAAAAAGGAAGGAATGTGTATCTAGATTCAAACTCATAGGCCAAGTTCTCAGTCCCAGCCAGATTTATTGTGTGCAGCCTGAAGTGATGTTTACAAAGAAGATGCAAGTCTCTCCCTGACTGTGTGTCTCCTCTAATTTATTTAATTGCCTGTATCTACTAAAGGGCAGTCCATGCACCAAGAGAGCCAAAACACAGTGAATCATTTAGTGAGATTCATTTCCATCTGTGACATGACTTTTGTGCCAGGTGCTGTGTACGTATTGTGAGAAAGGTTGATGAAGGCAGCTATTCTCCAGCTGAGACTTCCTTGAAGAAGATTTAAGCATTCTTTATCCTCCTTTGCTTTGTTAAACTGAAGGAAAGGGACATACTAGGATTGCTGCCTTCTGCAGCAACAGTCCTCATCTGTCTCTTCTTTGAGCCAGCCCTTTAAGTAAGTATTAATTTAAGGGGGTGCATACGATAGGAAAATCTGAATCTTTGTTGTGCATTGATGAGAGGTAGCAGACAAAAGATCGTAAGGCAGCAGGATAAAATAACAACTTAAGCCAGTGAAATTTAGCATCTGGGAGTACGGCTCAGTTAGTTCTTCATCACTCAACTAACTGAAGTTCACTTGTGGACTGCAGGTGCCTGACAAATGAACTCTTTCTGGCAGCTTTCCTTGAGTTTCAGGAATCAAATCTGTGAACCAGAGCTGAAGACATTTAGTGTTCTCTAGAAACTCTTACTCCATACACTCACTAAGGTAGATGCACGTTCATTAATGATCGTTGCCTCACTTAAGTCATGGTGATGGACAGAAAAACTATAGCCTTATTAGGAAAACATGTAAACATTACTTCTATGATGAAGGTCTAAGTTATATAAGAAAATACTTAAACCATCTCTCTTTAGATGTCTGGACTTCAAGCTACTTTTATAGCTGATAGAAAGTTTTGGCCAGTTCTGAAGTGTCCTTGGAAGACTTAACTCCTAATTTAACCATCTAAACTAGAGATTTTAAATACAACAATGCTCACACTCATCTTTAAGAGCTATTAGCACTAACATCTAGCTGTATCTGGGAGGTTACAGTGACCCAAAAAAGCAGTGGCCATTACATCTCCAAAAGAGCAATTTCTAACAAAGTTGTTGGGTACAAAAAGAGATTCATACCAGGTCACATTTTGCCAGGGCTAATCATGCACTGTATGCTGGACAAACAGAAATGTTCAGCTGCTCAGTGAATGGCTGCCTAAACATCTGGTGTTAAGCATCTTATTCTACTCCTTTGTGAACTGTAATCCTTACCTTTACCACTTTTATCCATACAGTGGGGATAATATTTCCCTAACTCCCAACAGTTCTATCTCTATGAGCTGTGTGAAGATGAAACACTGTCAAAATACTGAGTATGAAAATGCTACACAAGTGAACACTCCAGACCATGGCTGATGATTTATTTCAATGCATTCAATTATGAAGCCAGGTACTGATTTTATTTTTAATAAGGCTGGCAGAAAGTTTTCTATCAACAGTGGAAATGCATGTTTCACTGAACTGAATAAATTTTGAGTGTGTGCTTTACAGAGCAAGATTTGACTCTGTCCCCAAATTTAAAATATTAAAACTTAAACCATTAGAACTTAGAAGGTTCTTATGACAGATTTATTCTTTCCCTTCACAGGCAAACCCAAACATTTTCATATCTGTCATAACTGTGCTATGTATTTTTATACAAAGTAACACAACTTAATATGGTACAACTCTCTTGCATTTTTAAAGAAATTCAGATGACTTTTTGAACACTGAAAAGCAATCTCTATACATTAAAATTCTTATTACAGCTATTAGAAGAATTTTTTTTTTTTTTAAATTCTGTGTTCTGCAGTTAAATCTGTGTTAGGATTTTAAATTATAAAAATAGTTGAAACGTTGCCATCACTATTCTTCCATTGAATGGAATTTTGTGTAGAAAAGAGGCAATGTATAATTAAAATCAAACAAAAAAACCAACATAATTTACATATGAAACACTTAAAATAGGCATCTAAACTCATCTTGAAGGAGTAAAAGCACTATAAAATACCATTTCACTTTACCTACAGCCCATGACATCAGCGGTGGAGAGTAAGGAATTGAGAGCATGACTAGTAATTTAAGTAGAAAAATTGAATTTGTTGAAAATAATGAGAGCTGTGATGGCCTCGTAGCTGTTGGAAAGCTCTTGCCTCCAAGCTGTATCAGTTGTCAAGCCAATACACCTCACAATTTTTAGTGTAACATAGAATCAAATAAATTCTTTCTGTTCAGCAGCTTACATTCATTATCATTTATATTTTAAAAGCATGGAATAAAATTGTGAAGGCTCTGATATGCAGAGTATGACAAACATTTGAAACATAGTTATAAATTTTGAGGCATAATGATCTATAATGATAGAGGAAAACTAAAATTTTTAGTATAACTGTGGAGCCAAAGAAATTTCTACTTGTGACAGCATCTTTTAAGAGCCAGTTTTGTCAATAATTGAATTTTTTGTGCATTTCTTTTAATTTCACTACCTGATGATACCTGAGAGCAGTAGATTTTATTTCAGAATCCCATTAAGTACCATTATAAGATCTGATTTCCTAGAGTGTGGTTTGTTTTTCTTTGCTTTTTTTTGTTTGTTTGTTTTGTTTTGTTTTGTTTTAATTGAATTGTCAACCAATGCGCTCACAGTAAGCCTAGCTTTCTTTTGACTCTTGTGTCTACATACTGTGGGGAAAAAAACCCAAAAGAACTGTGCTTCATCATCCTGTCAAGGAGGTTTCTTAACAAATTACGTTTACCCTCAAAAGAAAACAAAGAGACTTTTTGTAGCTTTAACAATTCTCATAGTTCATATCTTCTTTTCTTGACTATTTGAGGGAACAAAAAAACAATCTTATAGATCTCAGAGATAATAAAACCAATATCTTTAAATTCTTATGAAAATTAGATACTTAATAAAAGCATGATTCTTTCATCAATCACTATTTGAACACCATGTTTTTTCCTTTAATACTGTGCTTTCAAAACATGTTGTTTCTTTGCAGACCATTTATATAAAAAGACTAAATAATAGTAAAGTACGATACAAAATAATGAAACCTTTCTTCCTTTGTATTCTTGTTCATGAAAGTTTTGGTGTTCATAGGTTTATGTCTTGCTCTGGACAAAATACACTCCCCTGCAGAAAAGCAGCATAAGGCATTGCTCAGATTTTACTTCATCCTTCTTTTTTAGTGGTACGTGATGGAAACGCCTAGCTTTCAACGAAGGAATGATTTGATATAATATCCAATGAAGTCCATCAGAGACTGATGAAATAAGAGGGCTGGGTTGGTTCCTTGGGGTCCAAATTGTGCTGGTACCGGGGAGCACCAGTGCCTTCCTCCCCAGTCCCTCTGCACCTGTTCCAGCAGCCTCTTTCCTTGCAGGCATTGAATAACCTGTTCATCCAAGCACACCTGGGTTCAGGAAAGCACTGTGAAATTTCGTTATCTACAAAGAGCCTGTGAGCTCCCCCAGCATGGGTCCTCTCTTTTTCAACCCTGTGTAGTGGTTAGGGTTTGCTGTGTCTGCGTGGCATATAGGGACTTCATTTTTTTTTGTTCACCTCTCTTTGGAAGCTCAGTGCTTTCAGCAGGCATCTTACATTTCAAATTTATATTGGGGTTCTATAAATCAGCTGAAGAATGAGTGTGTGGTCCTTACATACCATAAATTAAATTAAGCTGAATTTTTCTTGGATGTTTTACTAGTAGCAGGTGGATATGCTTAAGATAGAACTGAAAAATTTCAAAATACATAACAAAACCAAACTCCAGCAATTTTTGGCAGTCTTTCTAGTGCATACTAAAAGCACACTATTAAATATTAGGTTTTTTTCCATGTAAGAATAACGTAATTTACTACATGGATCCAAATACACACTCATCCAAATAGTGTTCTACCTTTTCCAGCATATCACCAATCAAATTGCATGAAATCCAGGTGCACAATTTCTTCTCAAACTATTCTCTGAGTTACTATTGTAAGTACACATGAATCATATATACAGTGAAAACTGTCAGCAGCCTCTATCTGAGTCACTCATAGGCGTTGTACTCTTTGCCACTGCTATACTCTGCTGCTGAAATCTCTCTGAGCAGGCTTTGAGCAATGAAGAATTTGCAGGGAAAAGCCTGAAGACGAGAGAGTTGAGAAGTCACTTTACATAGGTGCCTTTAGCTGCTTTGTAGACACAATCAATACAGAAAGAAGCTGTTGTTAAACTTTAAGTGTGGAAAGATCAGTGAATAAACCTATTGTTAATTTTAAAAGCAATTCCAAATGACTTTACAGTTAAGCCATTTAATTTCCATTGGTTTAAGTTTAATCATTTTTCATTAATGTAAGCTGATTTGCAAGCTAATCTAATAAAGTAGCTTGAAACATGAGGAGCAATGCATTGAAATGAAGGGAGTTCTGTTGCTTGCAGCTCATTAAGGTTCTTGGGGTTTAGAAGACTAATTAATGACTAAAAATTATTTTGTTTATTTCTACCTTTTGAGAGTTCCTGTTTTATCCCACAGTTTAAGACTTACAGACCAAATCATCAGTAGGTATAATTTGGTAGAGCTCAAATAAAGTCAACAGCCCAATTAAAAAAAAACCAAAACAACAAAGAGAAAAAAAAAAAAAAAACCAAACAAAAAAACCCACAACAGAAAAACTGATAAATGCTACCCCTTGAAAGAAATGTTTTAGAACAAACATCATTAATCCGTGGTGTCTCATCTTGCACCTGTTAGAGTCTATGCAGCAATTCCT